>NW_027151043.1:0-155633 GCF_018691715.1 Phytophthora cinnamomi
CCGATGGCTTTGTCGGAAGCTCGACACAGCCATAGCGGCTCGACATCGTCGACCCGCTGTCGGGCAATCGCGTTCGCCATATCCTGCCTTGGCGGACGCGCAAGGAGTTGGCATGAACCGACTCTCGATCACCGTGCTTCAGCGCGTACGAAGTATTCAAGAGGAGCTCCAGACAAGCGTTTGATCCCCGCAAAACGAGTTCCGGTCGAGGGCGGAGTTCCTCGGCCTTCAGCAGGAGTAAACGCGGTTCACTTCTTGCGCGCGACGCCCAGTCCTCAGGAAGCCATCCATTAACCCGATTGACCGGGCGACTGGTCGATGCGTTCATGAAGGACTTAGAATGGACCGTGGGGCCTATCTTCTTCGAAAGTGCCAGTACTCTCAGAGGCTGCGTCCGCTCTTGCCATGCAAAGTATTTAACACAGAAGCAGGCTAAAGCTCCATGCAAATGCGTCAGGACGCTACCGCGCCGGTAGCGAGGACGGAGGTCCCAGAATCAATGGACCTCTCGAACGCAACAACTGCCAGTTCAGCAACAGGGAGTAACGTGCGATGCTTCCGTTGCGGAAGGATCAGTCACTTTGCGGTGCAGCTCCCATGCCCCACAGACGGGCCGTCATTGGCGATGTTAGGGCATCGCCGCGGATAACAAACGCGAACATCGTGGGCGACCCTGCTGGTAATGCGTCGCGTGACGACATCGGGCACGCGACAGTGAACTACGGCCCCGGTGAGGCTAACCGTGCGGGAGCAAAATGACAGGCCGACTGATCGTCGCGGTTTTGCCTCGAGAGCGTCATGAGGCTTTTTTGGTAGATTCAGGCGCGTCGAACAAGCTGATCGACTGCGGAAACTAGCCGAGCTATGACTTCGAGGGAGGTAAATGTACCTCGAATCTGGAATACACTGGCAGCGAAGTGCCATCGTGAAGACCGAGAAGCGCGTCGAGTGAACGTGCGCTCTCGTTACAAACAAGGTGTTTGTCAGACACATGTCGGACACCGGGACTGATAAAGTTCGACCGATTAATCGGACATGCGTGGCGTTGCGGCATGATCCGGTGATGGGCTGGGAAGAAGCGCATCGTACGTGCTTGGCCTGGCGAAGCGGAGACAGAGAAGCGATGGCCTGTTACCGCAGCGCGTACGCACCAGGAGTGTGCGCACGCTCATCCATCGGACAGCACTATGCTGTTAGAGTCCAGGAAGTGCGCGAGGGCGCGCAAATGAAAGCAACGTCGCAATGCGCCGAGAGAGAAAAAAAGATGTGCTGGTTCACGGGGTCCAATTACCCACGATTCGAAGCGATGTAGGGAGGATCCTGACCCGAAGATGGTCAGACGTCGACAACTGACGCGTCGGCTCCGGGAGCCGACGCACCTCAATGCATGAGGGGCTCCGCCAATGAATGGTCGAGGTGACGAAGGCGTGCAACTCGAGAGTTGCGCTGCAAACAGTGCGGACTGGTTGCAAGCGTACCGCACTGACGCAATTTGCATGCTGTCCGCAGCCGGGCTGCACGACGAAGCCCCATGCGATCAAGCCGGGCTTGCATATCGCGCGCCCACGCAGGGTCATGCGGGAAATCCGGCAGCGGTGACAAGAATACGTCGCTTCTGATCCGCGCGGGCGGACGAGTCGCGAGCCAGTAACGAACAACCATGCAGCGGATGCTCACACAACAAAGACAGTGCATGCGAAACGCTGCATAAGCTCGGGTCCGGGACCGAGACGCGCAAGCTGATCTAGCTGGGCAGACTGGGCGGTGACGCTGGTGTCAGACGCTAAGCGTCTTGACGCGTACGTCCGTCTGGTTCTATCGTAAGACATGGAGAACTCGTAATCCTCCGACGACGGCGTCAGTGGGGCTGACTTCCGCTTCCGATGCGCATTTGTGACGCTTCACGCGGACTTGACGATGGACGCTATCAGAGCCGCAGTTCTTTCGAACAGCAGAAATTGACGGAGCGAGCGAAGAGCTGAGACAGGCTCTTCGGGAATTACCACTGAGGTGAGACGCTCTTAGTGCGAGAACGAACGAAGCTCTTCGAGGAACAAAGGTCTGGGACTCGCTGAAGTCGAGTCGCTCTATTACAGAATTTGAGGAGTACAAAGCGTAGCTCGGAAGGATTCCTGCGGGCTTCCGCAGGATAAAGGTATTCAGCACGAGATGTGATCTCGTCCGGGCACGCAAATACTGTGTCACGCGGCGTGCCCACTGCCGCTACGAAAGAACAAAATAAATACGCAATCGACGCTTCTTTGAAACGTCGTCGCAAACAGGTAAAGTGCGGGAATCAACAGTCCCGCACAGTCTCCCGACGTTCTGTCAAAAGCCACAGGACGGATGGCGCCCATCGTTCATGCGTATAATCACTGAACGATGCGACGGTACGGCGAACACATACCGAAAATTCTGATTCATGGCCCAGGGCACCGTTTACAGGCTCGACTATATGGCAATGGTTCTATACAGATCCCTAATGCGTGAGAACGACAGCCCTCACGGCAGTGAGTCCACCAAGTGGCACGTGCTCTGGGGATGGCTTAAGTAATGGCCGCAGGGACTCAGAACGCCCTGCGACCTTCAACAGGTGCGACGCACTTTTTCGCTCGGCGGACTCACCGGCTACTTCGATGATGTGATTCATCCACAGGCCCGGGCCAGTAGACGGGAAGAACCGACAACATGAGATGCCCGGGTGCATCTCGGAAGCTTCGCGACTATGCGAACATAAGCTCTACGCGAACTTCTGAAGTGGCGGTATCTTCGGGGCGAGGCGAGATACCCGTCCTCGGGTGTCTCGTAGGGAAGAATGGTGTTCGCCTGACCTGAAAGGTCAGAGTGATTAACAATGGCCAACGCCTTCAAGTGTCAGAAACTGAGGCAGTTCAGGAAGCTGTGCCACGATGCTTGTGCAAATTACTGGAGGATATGCGGGCAGATCCGCCCGCTGTCGGCGCTTCAAAAAAGCTGTGTGGAGATGGACACCGATTGCCAAAAGGCATTCGATGCAGTCAAGCGGGGCTTGACTGAGGCCCAATGCATTTGGCTAGAAGATCGCCCATTTCACGTAGTGTGTGACGCATCCGATTTCGCGATCGGATTGCGTTGATCTGGACACGGTGAGGGCCGTGATCGGTGTCGTCTACCAATCGCGTCAGCTGGAAGCAGCTTAGGCGCAACTACCAGTGCATGACAAGGAACTCCTTGCCATGAAGTATGCACTCGCAAAGTTCGAGTGTATTTGCTGGAAGTAGACCGTTTGTGGTCTACGCGGCCATGCATCACTGCGCACTGCAGTGAAGTCGCCACATATCAAAAGAATGGCGAGATGGCTCTCATTCTTTGCGGAGTATAACTTCCGGGTCGAATACAAACCCGGAAGATTGAATCTTATTGGCCGACGCGTTATCACGTCGGCCGGACTACGCGGTAAGCTGCTGACGTCAATGCCATTGACGTCCAGCGATCGATCAAACCACATCTTCCCTGCTGGACGATGTGAAACCACACGCGCACGACGCGGACACAAAACTTGCTGGCCTATGGCCAGCGCCTTCTGACAAGTCCGTCAGAAGCTGCCCAAACACCTTCGTGCGCGTGCACACCGCTTTCGAGGTGCACGACGGACTACTAACTTTATAATGCAGTCGCAACACGGACCACGTTGTCGTGCGATGCCATGACGTGCGACTCAGGATCATGTACGAATAGCAGATGCCCCGACTGCAGGATATCTCGGACGTGAAGACATACGTCCTTCTCGCGCGATTCTACTGGCACCACCGGTATAAGTGGGTGCCTGCGTCATCTGCGCGGGTATCAACGCGTAAAACCTGCGCATGCAGGCTCCATTAATCACTACCGACTCCGTCCGGAGTGTTTGAAGTCTATGTCTTTGGACTTCATCTTTGAATCTTCCCCGGACAGCGGAGGAATACCGGTATTTGTGGTTTTCGGCGACCGCTTCAGCATAGATGGTACATCTTGCTGCGGTACTCGGCAGAAATGACCGTGAAGCAGACGGTCCGTCTGTTCGTCATTAGTGTTCAAACACCATGGCATGCCGACCGACATCGTGTCGGACAGAGACCCGCGCTTCACAGCGCACCTGTGGCAAAGTGAACGCTGCGACCGCTTTCCATGTCGACTGCGGATCATCCGCAGACGGACAGTCAAACCGAGCGCGTGAATCGCGTTCGCGTCGATATGTTGAAGAGCTACGCTCACTCGTTCCCAATACTGGGCGAAGTGGTTATCGATGGCGAATTCACCATCAACAACTCAGTGCATGCGCCGACCGGGCATACACCGTTCTACGTGAATGCATGCGGCATCCACGCCTACCGGTTTACTCGGGTGATGGCTCCCACTTTAGTGAGGTCTGACACGTACAGCCGCCACAGAAACCGCTGACGCGAGTGTGGCTGCTAACATGGACAAACCACAGAGTATGCGCGGTGCGCAGACTCCCCTCAAGGACAACGACCACGGGTCTGCGCAGGGCGCAGACACCCGCTCCCACGCAGAGGCCGGGCCTCTAGCGGAGAAGCGACTGAATGACTTCGGCTCGGATGCAATCAGTTCATCACCAAAGACAAGCCGTAATTCGGTTTGTCCAAGACACAATAGCAGCTTCTGTTGATTAACAGAAGCTGAACGCAAACAATGTGGCGGAGAACACTGAAATGAATTTAAAGTTGAGTTCATTGTTTTGTTAGCTACACAAAACCTGTCACAACATGCAGTTTCAGTTCCGGGCAAACAGCTTGCTCCGCGCTTCATGGGCCTGCTGTGTTGGCACGGCACGGCTGGCAACGCTTACCGCTAGACATACCGTCGCATGCGCTATCATCCGACCTTTTACGTCGGACGGCTGAAGCCATACCTGCAGCACGAGCCATCTAGCTCGGCTGACCCGAAGCCTCGGCAGGAGCCAGGCAGAAGCGGAAGCCTTGGCCTCGGCGACGAGTAGCCTCTCCTCCAGCGCGCGGACGCCTGGAACAACCCGCTATCTGGGTCCCCAACTCGACCTGGATATCGACGGCGGTCTGCGAGACCGCGCGACTGAAACCTTCTGGTTCGCGCGCTCCTGTTTCAGGGCGGCGAACTCAGCGCCCTCGCAACCCGTGTGGTCACCCGGTCGTGGAGGACGTGTACTGATCAGCCGGGCTGATCATACCGGGCGTGTTCCCCGCCACCGCCGATCCGAGACGCCCGCGGCTCAACCCGCTGGATTGTTGAGCGGATTGTTGACCATAGCTATCCGAAACGAACCCTCAAGGCTCGTTTTTCGGATTCGATGAAGGATTTCCTCCCCATCAAGAGCATAGGCCGCGGAGACGTCTTGCTGGAGGCCGGAAATGGTGAGGCGTACGAAAGAGCGAGTACGCGGAGTAGTGCGAGCGCTGCGCATCGCTAGCGCCCGAACCTCACGTGGCAAGAACTTAGCACGGGCTCTTTGAGACTCTCGGGCACACGGAACGACGTGTACCCGTTCAGGTCGGGTCGCTCAAGCGGACCGTGCCTGGAAGCACTTCGTGCCCAAGCCCTCGGGCACAGCGCACGTCTTAGCCTCCTCCGCAGCAACGTGGAGTTGCTCAACTTTCCACGCTTCGAGTACGTCTCGAAGCGATCACGCTGCTGAATCCGATCACGGTAAAGCCTCAGCTTCTTGTTGACGTTCTCAGAAAAGCTTCAAGTTTGACAGCGTGCCTCCACTCGGGCGCTGCTCCAGAAGATTCTTCTTGCTTTGACGAACCATCAGCTCTGAAGAGTCGATGCTTCAATAATCGCGCCTTAAATGCGGTTTCCGCATCGAAGTGCAGCTCGGCAACCGAGCGTCATCTTTGATGGCGCTGCGCAATAAGCGGCACCCTCATTCCGATACCGGTTCCCCCGGTCCGAGATCTCGGACCCGGACGAGCGTCCACGGATCGCGCACTCAGGCGCAGCGCGGAGCCTTAGCTTCGATCACACACTGCAAGCTCACGGTGCGCGGAGAAACTAGAGCCCCAGCGGAAGCGAGTGGGGTATCGCTCTCAGTACGCAGAACGCTTCGAACTCGAAGCGTCGGTTCGTCCCCTTCACGCGAGCAGATATTTCTTGGCGTGAGGGTCAGACGATTCAACTCGTACCTGAGTCTTTGCGCTTGGGGCGGGGTCTACTACGTCCTCCATGTCTTCATCGTCGTCGTCAATGTCGATAACGTCGATACTTCGCCTTCCGGCGTTCGAAGTAGATCATCGATGGAGAGATGACTCCCCCACCGACTTTGTGACTTCTTCTGGGACGCGCTCATCGTTGAATGAGCGCTGGTTTCTTCCAACGCGGAGAATTGATGAATGGTCAATTCAGAGATGGGCGGCGACCCCGCAGATCCTAACCTTAAGAGTGTAAGCAGGGTTACGTACGACAGTGGCTAAAACCAGCTGTGATTTTAACGGATAAGATATCTGTGAAAGTTTTGATCACCCTCACATGTGGTGTAAAGAGCACACATGGATACATTAGTGGAGCCCACCACAGTAGTAGGTCCACACCTACCAAGATCCTATTGGTAGAAGCACATCTTTCTGCAATTAAGCATGTCATATTGGGGGCCTGACGGCTAGCCGCTGCAACCCCCTCTGCGTTATTAAACGGTTTTAGCAGATTGAGGAGGAAGATCAATTCACAAATCATTACGGTTTTCGTTTTACCCTAATCTAGTCACATGGGTCTTATCGCATTTAAAATTATACTGTGTATTCAAAATAATTAACTCAAATAATTACTAAGTACTTACGCTTCCTCAAACCGAAGCTAATGTGTCGCCAAAGTAGTGAGTCTAGTTAACCCACTACACGCATTACACTCAAGCACTGATGGTATGATGGCGGATTGTATGATTCGAAGCCGCTTGGACACGTGACGTTTGCAAAGTTCGCTCTGCAATACAAAGTGCTGAAGACTGTGCAAAGTGGCACTACGGCGATATAATCCTCAGGATAAGTGGGAAGGCAGATATGTGTTAATTCTAACCGAGCGTCGAGCTATCCTACCCGACTCAGACTGTGAGGAACTGATGTGACGAGTGGCTTGACAGCCAGACTGCCTTCATCGATCAATCAACTATTTTCGTAGAAGATGCTTGGTCGTGCAAAGCACTACCATATGTACTGACTTGTTCCGCTATACCGCATGCTGCGGGTTAGGTGGCTTATGAAGGTCCGACGTGCTTGAGTCCTGGGGAGGTTCTTGCCGAGATCAATGGGGAGGATGCCTGAAGGTCAGGTTCACCCTGTCAGCGCATGTCTTTTGTATTTCGCGCCTGTATCAGAAATGCGTTTGACCCCAATTCTATATATCTAATAGAGAGGTTTTGGCCGATCACAGAGCCAGTAATAATATATTATGTATTTAGCTCAGGCGCAGATAGTCATTGTCTATGTACTTTAGGGCGCATTTGCGGTTGCTTCGCTTGTCGCAGTGCTCTGCATAGTCACGTTTTGCGGCTCCGGCCTGTTGGCCACGCTGTGGCGACCATTACCCGCTTGCTACGTCTTCCGCCGCACGCAATTCGACTTCAAAATGAATTTGGGCGGGAAGCATATCAACCAATCACAGCACGAATATAAATCACGCACTGGCTATGTGTTGATCGTGTCTAGCATAGGTTAAGGCAGTCCGGACGATGGTGAGGATGTCGCAGGTGAAGCTATTAGCCAACTATCGCCCGCGGAAGACGGTCACCGACGATGCTCACGGCAGGTTAAAGGCCCCAAGACAGAGGGACGGACGAAAGCGAAGGAACAAACTTACAGGGATACTCTGTTAGTTGGGAGGCGAGCTAGCCGAGCCGCTCTTTCGCGGCGGTGGGTGTGGGTTTAGTCACAGCAGTGGCCGCCCGCCTCCGTTTCCTCCAGCGGGAATGGTTTCGTAAAGGATACATTGTTAAAGTGCATAACGAGCTGAAGAAAAGGCATTGTTTAGCCGGGTATGAAGTGTGTACTGCTGAATTCTGCTTCGCCTAAACACCTTCGAATATCTGCCTGTACCAATGTTGTCAGTGTACACCGTCGTCTTCTCCAGCTCCGGATCTCGATCAAAGCCTTAACTTGGACCTGGATGTAACCCGCGACGCGCCCACATAGAAACTGTCCGTGGGAGCCAAGGGTGTCGCCAGATACAAACCTAGGTTCTGGACAGTTGTATAGGCTTTGTTGATGGTCATGGCGAACGCTGGTACAACTGGAAGCTGCTTACGTCTGAAGCGGAAGGGAACTCGCGCGCGTCCCCACGCCCTGACGAAGACGATCCTTGGAATTAGAACGTTTTGGCCTAGGCGCTCGCCAGTCCATGATGGTAGCATGAATAACGTGGGCTTGAGCTGCACAACCCGCAGTCGTGTTCCGTTGCAGAGCCCAAGTCGGGTTCAGGTTTCTTCATCATAATTGTCCTTCGCTTCAATGTAAGCTTGTGTGGAGAATACCGTTGATAGTCACCGAATGCTGCCACCTCCGGCTCGAAAGAAGTTTCGCCGTTGTCGTCATCACTGAATCCACCGATAATTACTGCCGGGCCTCCCGAGAGTCGTTCAGAGACAGCTTGGTTGATGTGTGCACCGGCGTTGGTAGTCGTCAAGATGGTCCTGTTGGCGAGATACTCGTCCGTAGCAACCTCAGGATCGTTGATGTCGGCGTACATCTTATCAATAATGTTCTTCAAGCCCGTGGAACAGCCCAGGTGCGATTTCTTCGTCTTCAATCTCGATCTCCTCTCTTCGTAGATGTTGTCATCAGCTTATCTGCGAATCTTCACAAAGTCCTCCAGTGACCTCTGACCTCGTGCCGACCTCTCCGACTTGCTTGTTGGAGAAACTCGAAAGCCGCGGCTCTCAGGCGGTGCCTTACTTGCCGGTGTAGCCGCATGTTTCCGTGAGATGCAGCTGCTTGGAAGTGTCGCCAGGCGTAGATGACTTCAGACGCGTCGATGTCTCCGCTGGTGTGCCGCGCACTACCAGGAAAATCTGTCGGAGTCACCCGAAAGTGCACCTACTTTTTTCCTCAAAAGGCTCTGGTCGTTACCCAGACGGTAGTCACGCAAAGACCTGTCGACCGCTTCGAAGGCGTCCTGTGCGTCATCGAGCTTCGTCCCAGAACCAAACTGGCCCGCTCGATCAAGCATCTTGAGGCGCGATTGTTTGTATGGCACGTCGACTTAGTCGTTCAGCGAGAATTATCTTGAACGTTGAATGCGCTGTGCGCCCACCATGAGCAACACGAAGCAATTCCGCTCGAAGCCACAGCAATCGCGATCTTCCCGGACAGTCGCACCTTCGCCGGATAGCCGCAGCAGGGTTGACTTTCCCAGCACCTCCGGGCCGTCAATAAAGAACAGCTTGTTGCCTTGAACTGGTGCTTCGCCGCCGGATGATTTCGTCGTAAATAGCTCGTTGGCGTCGTTCGCTGGCTTTCTTGGTCCACAATGTCTTGAAGGGAGAGTGCTGGTACCCCTCCAGTTCGCGTCAATGAGGTTGTTCCGCAGCAGCGAATCCAGCACCAGCCGCGGGTATTCATCCAGCTGAGGGAGTCAAAGTCCGCCACTACGTAGCCATTGATCTGGAGAGGTTGTTAAGATCCGGGTGTGTGGAACCTGATCATGTCTTCCTTCTCCTGTCCTTCCAAGCCCCGGTATGTGTACGCGAAGTCTTCCGAAAGAACCTCGTAGAATCGATTCCATAGTAAGTGAACCTCCGAAACTTGAGAATAAACAATGATCGTCGCCAAGAGCTGGCGGAGTTGGTACGGCATCTTGAAGGCAGCGGCTTCTTCCATACAGGCAATCCATTCTGCGTCGTCTTCAAGGTAGCCCAGTTTGAGTGCGGCTTGGCGGTACGACGCATACGTAACATCATCCACTGTCCGAAGCTTGGCAAAGGACTGAGGTCCCTTGCGGTGGCACAACAGTACACGCATGTAGAACCTCTCCATGTCCCGAGGGGTAACATGAACCATCCGCCCAAGAGCCGCTTGGTATTGTTTGCGACGAACCCATTTCTTTGCCTTGTCATCCCATCGGAATAGCTTCGGAATGTCTTGGTACACCATGGTCTTTGCAACTTGGTTCTCCGGGGCCTCACTCGCGCACAGTTCGAAGAAGCCGGTCAACATCGAGTGGCGACCACGCGTGAGAACTCGATCCGGGTTGTCGCTCGAACGGAAGGTCACAAATTGCTCGTTCTCCAGGTGGATCGTCAGCTGTACGATGGAGTGCGTCTTGCCTTGAACGGAGAAGTCGAGAAGCCGCATACATGCCTCTATCGGAGATATATACCTTGCGTTCAGAAACCGGAGAATCTCGTTGGGCTCCATTGTTGCGCCATTCGACTCACCACCCACCGTTTCCACAGTGATTACAGCCTTGTCGGACCCCTTGTAGACGTACTTGTACACGTATTTGACTGCTGTGAGGGCCGAACAAACCTCCACGTTGATATGGCAGTTGTACTTCTGTGATAGGTAGGGGTTGTATGGAACCACCCACTGGTTAATGGTGGCGTTGTCGTACTCCCTTCCCTTGAACTTGAGTACTCCTGGAGGCCGGCGGCGACGTCTGCAGACAGGAAACCCGTTCACGTTTCCTTGTGTAACCTCTACCAACGGCTTCGGGTATCCCTTCGTACACTTTCCGTCCTTCATGCAGGGGCTGGAGGGGTTCGCCGCGCCACATGGACCATGCATCATGCAAGTGAGGATGGTCTCGTACAGCTGGGGGTTGATCTCGGCGTCCGGGAGCTCCGAAGAGCACAGCTTGTCGATGATTTGTCTTGTACGCGGCTTGTCTTCGTCTGCGAGAATGATTAGAATGTGTGCGTGTGGGAGCCCCCGCTTCTGGAACTCCACTACGTAGATCCGCGCGAGCACACGTCCCAGTACGCCTTCATCCAAGTCTTTCAGCATCGCCGCGAGTTTCTGCTGCCAAACGCGGGCTACGATGTCCGGGCGGTCTTGTGCGCTTTGGTTTGGCTCCGGTATCTTCTCCTGGATCTCGTCCCACGTAGGATTGCACGTCATAGTGACGAAGACGTCCGGTTTCCCGTACTCCCGCACGATAGCCATGGAATCTTGGTAAGACTTGTACATGGCCCGCGGACTCCCCGAATGCGTAGCTGGTAGAACGATGCGCTTGCCGATTTGGTCCAGGAAGTGTCCCGAGCGACGCTGCGGTTCGTCTGGGTGCTGTAGCGCCCCCGTTTCGCGGTTGTATTCCGTTAGTAGAGCTTCTCCCTCGCGCAGAACCGCCGTGTTTTCACTTAGAAGCGCGTCTTGAACCCCGCTGTACTGATCAGCGCGAAGTTCAGCTTGATGGGATGCTACCCAACGCAGTTGTTCTTGCTCGCACTTGGCTCGTTGATCTACGCAGTACTGCTGGAATAATCGTCCACCTTGGTGCAGTACCGACTCGTCACCGACTTTCTGGAATAAGCGGTAGGCTGCATGCTCGCGGAGGGACATTTCGCGCTTCTTTCTGCGCACCACGTTGTTCGCATACACGTCTGTGTAGGTCCAACCCAGTTCTCCATGCGGAAGAAGTAGTGGGTACTGCAACGGGTCATACACAGAGTGTGTCTCGAAAAGGCGCAACAGAGAGTGATCTTTTGCACACAGAAGGATGTCGCGCGGGCTGTCCAAGTTGCCATCCTCGATAAGAGTCGCTCCAACTTCCGAGACCGTTGGTAGGTTGTGGGTTCGCGGGTTCGACCTCTTTTCATGTAGCCGGAACACCATATCAACCACCTCCTTTCCCGCCGCCTGGTCGGCGCGCAGCTTCTCCGCGAAGTTGAGATATTGTTGCGCGAACGGATTGCACTCCTCCATCATTTGCTCGATCTCCAGCAGCGTTCCAGAATCGAGGTCAGCGAAGATACCTCGGCGTCGCTCCGATCGCTGTTGCATGTCTGGATCGACAATGTAGATCTGGGCAAACTTGGGAGGCATGGGCTCATTTGTGAACGTATCGATACGCGGAAGTAGAGAGCCCAGGTAGTGACCCATGGCTCCTTGAATGCGATACGTGTATACGCCTCGTTGTCCCGCAACGCTCTCGTCTTGGTTCACGTCCCTGAAGTTGTAGCGGTTGCTACAGGAAGCCCCAATCGACGTGAAGGCAAACACTTGGTTGTAGGCACGGATGCGGCGCCGAAACTCGGGGTCTGTGTACAACTGGTGCAGTCGCGGGGGCGCAGCAGGTAGTGGGGGTAGTTGCACCGCTCCCTCTAAACAGCAGCCTTTCTTGGACTCCGCAGGCCATTTCCACGCGTTGCAATGAGGGCAGACCGTAGTCGGAGGCAGTCTGTGGCGCCCATGGACGATATTGGCGCCACTGAGCATGGAGACTCTGAAATCCTCCTGGTTCGCGAGTGCATGGCCTCTGCGAAGTGTACTGCGCCGTATACGCTCTTGTTGTCGCCGCTCATCTCTCTCCTCCTCCTCTTGAGCGTCGCGAACCGTGGCTTGATACTCCCGAAGAGCCACTCGCTCTGCTTCCGCTTCCTCTTGCGTCAGATTTGCCCTACGTTCTTCCTGACGCGTACGCTCGCGTTCCTGGCGTTCTTCACGTTCATCAGGTGTTTCTTGCTGTCGGCGTTGTTGCTGTCTAAGCCGATCAACCTCCTGTACAGCCCGTCGTTCATTCTCTGACTGACCCTCACGTCTCGCCGACTCTTCATTGCGCGTACGCTCACGATCTGACTCTGTTAGTAAAGCCCTACGTGCCCGCATGCGTTCTGCATCTCTACGTGTTTGACGCTCGCGTTGGGATCCCGTCATGTTAGCCCTTCTAGCTCGGGCTCTCTCTCTTTCGCGTGCACGATTTCGTTCTCGTTGAGACTCTGTCATTGCAGCGCGCCGCCTGCGCGCTAGCTCCGCTGGGGTTGGTCGAGGCGCTTGTTCGATATTGCTGGTATATGCCGCTGCAATCGTAGAAACAACAGGCGCCGCTGCCTGGACTGGAGGCTGTTCCCTCCGGACTGGCGGAGGCTCAACAGTCGTGTTCCCGGTCGCAACGTGACTCTCGACTGTCGTGACCGTTGCGGCCCTCTCTGTCACGTTCAGCGCTTGCAATTCCTTGTTCAAGTTGTATCGTTTAGCCCTCCGACGTCCCTGGCGGCGCTTTTTAGCGGCAGGCTCCTCGGGGGCAGCTGGGGTTGCGTTGACGCGCTCGTTGTCCTGCATGGCCTGCTCGATCTCCTCGCGCGTCCTTTTCTTTTTGGCTCGACCCATTTTGATCTACGCACACGCAACAGAGTCACATGGCGCGTTAGACATAAAGTCTAAGAACACTGTCGCCATTTCCTGGGTCCTGTACACGCGCCCCTCCGCGGACACAGAAGCGCAAATAGGTGCGTCCACCTAGAGCGCCGGTCCCATACACGACCACTGGCCCGGAGATGAGGCAGGTCACCCGGCTTCGCCGAGATCTGCCCCATTTACCCCGGATTGGTATGAGATTTCCCGCCGCCGCTGGCGGGCGGACGTGGGCACCTCAGGTCGCGGCTCCCAAGAGCGGTCGCTGCGGCAAGGGCACGCGAAATCCTACGTCGGCGGCGGGTGCCAGCTGCAGTCTTTCTTATCATCTTAAAATGGGTATTGCTACCCACTTTAGAGAAAGTAACGGTCAGTATAGTGGAGAGCTGCAGTACCCAAATGCCATTCCCCAAGGTAATTAAACCCGGGGTGCAGGTAAGTGAGCAATGTTGCAGATTCGGGACGGCCTGCCTGGCATCTGTGCACCAACGGGGGAGTCTCGACTACATGGCCGTGTCGTGGAACCCACTGCAACTCCCCCATGGCCCCACCGGAGTAGGCACCAGGCCGCCCTTAATCCCACACTATAATACCTCGACTGCCCTGAAGGTACCAGTTATCCCAACAGGCGGAACTCCCGAAACCGACACTTCTATTACAGTTAGGAAACTATGTAGCTAAGCGTACCTTAGTCCCTGTGCGGCGCTCGCGTCCTGTGGGGCTCACAGCCTCGACGTCCGAGCGCTTCCTCGCTCCGCCGCCCGCGAAATTCAAAAAAGGAAATGTGAGCGCTGAGGCAAAATCGGCCAATCACAGGACGAATAAAAATAACGCATGGCTATGCGTTGTAATATCGGGCAAAGATAATCCAGTCGAGATGATGGTGAGATGCCATAGGGCAGATTACTAATGCGCTAATGCAGGGCCGTAGGGCGATGCGCTACGGCAGGCTGATGCCGCAAGGGCGGGGACAAACGAACAGTGGACAAACTTACAGGATACTCTGTTAGTTGTAGTAGACTAGCCGATCACCGCCGCTTCGCGGCGGTGGGTGTGTGGTCAGTCGGAGCCGGTTACGCTCGCTGTTCCAGCTCGCTCCACTATTTGTCATATCCCCCTCCGCTTCGCTCCGGCGGGTGTACAGTTCCTTGCAACCCGTTACGCTCGCTGTGCCAGCTCGCTCCACACATACCGTATCGTTCGTTCCAACCCGTTCCGCTCGCTGTGCCAGCTCACTCCACTACTAAGCGATCGCCGTCGGTGCTTGAAGATCATGCGTGCCGGTGAAGGCGGGTTTGAAGGCCTACGTTAGCTGAACGTCTGGCATGCTTGAACGACCATTCATCGCAACCCCTTACGCTCGATGTGCCAGCTCGCTCCACTACCTAACAAATCATTCGTCGCAGCCCGTTACGCTCGCTGTTCCAGCTCGCTCCACTACTCGTCATACCGTTCGATGCAACCCGTTACGCTCGCTGTTCCAGCTCGCTCCACTACTATGCCATCGCGCGAGGTGCTTGAAGGTCAGACTTGTTTGGAAGACCGGCATGCTTGAACAACCATTCATCGAAACCCGTTACGCTCACTTGTGTCAGCTCGCTCCACTCCTTGGTATACCGTTCGTCACAACCCGTTACGCTCGCTTGTGTCAGCTCGCTCCACTACTTGGCATACCGTTCGTCCCAACCCGTTTCACTCCTAGATATACCGTTTGTCCCAACCCGTTACGCTCGCTGTTCCAGATCGCTTCACTACTGAATACACCGTTCGTCTCAGCCCATTCCGCTCGCTGTTCCAGCTCGCTCCACTACTACGCGATCGCGCACGGTGCTTGAAAGTCCAACGTGCTTGAAGGTCCGGTATGATTGAACGTCGGGCGGGAGGTGCTTGAAGGTCCTGCAAGTCGCGTTTGAAGGCCCGAACTCACCCCTGTCCAGCGCACGTCTTGTATTTCGCACGCTGTATCGCGAAATGTGTGTGGCACCCCGAATAGCAATATATTCTAACAGAGAGGGTTTCGGCCAATCACAGAGCAGTAATAATATATTATGTATTTATCCAGTCAACGCTCAGGCCCAGAAGGTCGTCGTCTATTCACTTTATTGACTTTAGGGCGCATGTACAGGCTACTATGTCGCACACACAGCGCACCGTCGTCGCTGTGCGGCGCTCGCGGACGGTGGGGCTCGCAGCGGCGCCCGACGTCCGAGCGCTACCTCGCTCCGCCGCGCCCGAATTCGAATTCAAAAACGTAAAATTTAGCGCGGAGGCAATTTCAGCCAATCACAGGGCGTTATAAATATAACGCAAGGCTATTTTTGTAATATCGGGCATAGATTAGCCAGTCAAAAGGATGGTGGGATGCCATAGGGTAGGCTACTAATACACTGTCGCCAGGCGGGAAGGGCGCTCCCCCGACGATGCTCTACGGCAGGCTAAGGCCCCAAGATAGAGAACGGACGGACTTACAGACAAACATACAGGATACTCTGTTAGTTGTAGTAGACTAGCCGATCGCTGCCGCTTCGCGGCGGTGTGTGTGTGGTTAGTCATAGGCGGTTACGCTCGCTGTTCCAGCTCGCTTCACTATTTGTCATAGCCCCCTCCGCATCGTTCCAGCAGGTCTACAATTCGGCGCAACCCGTTCCGCTACTTGGCATACCGTTCGTCTCAACCCGTTCCGCTCGCTGTTCCAGCTCTCGTCACTACTTGGCCTACAGTTCGCCCCAACCCGTTACGCTCGCTGTTCCAGCTCGCTTCACTACTGGATATACCGTTCCTTGCAACCCGTTACGCTCGCCGTTACAGATCGCTCCACAACTTGGTCTACAGTTCGTCTCAAACCGTTACGCTACTGAACATACCGTTCGTCTCGACCCGTTACGTTTGCTGTGTCAGCTCGCTTCACGACTTGGGCTACAGTTCGTCTCAACCCGTTACGCTCGCTGTGCCAGCTCGCTCCACTACTGAGCACACCGTTCGTTGCAACCCGTTCCGCTCGCTGTGCCAGCTCGCTTCACGACTTGGGCTACAGTTCGTCTCAACCCGTTACGCTCGCTGTGCCAGCTCGCTCCACTACTGAGCACACCGTTCGTTGCAACCCGTTCCGCTCGCTGTGCCAGCTCGCTCCACTACTTGCCCTACCGTTGCTCGCAACCCGTTACGCTCGCTGTGCCAGCTCGCTCCACTACTGAACATACCGTTCGTTGTCTCAACCCGTTACGCTCGCTGTGCCAGCTCGCTCCACTACTGAACATACCGTTCGTTGCAACCCGTTACGCCCGCTGTGCCAGCTCGCTCCACTACTTGACGTCCTGTTGGTCACAACCCGTTACGCTCGCTGTTCCAGCTCGCTTCTCTACTGGATATACCGTTCCTTGCAACCCGTTACGCTCGCTGTGCCAGCTCGCTTCACTACTATGCGATCGCGCTCGGTGCTTGATGGTCCAGCGGGCTTAGTCCAGCGTTCTCGAATCTCCGGCGTGCTTGAAGGTCCGGCAGGTCGCCCTTGAAGGACCATTCATCGTAACCCGTTACGCTCGCTGTGCCAGCTCGCTCCACTACTACGCGATCGCGTTCGGTGCTCGAATGTCCAGCATGCTTGAAGGTCCTAGGTGCTTGAAGGTCCGGCGTGCTTAAAGTTCCTGCAAGTCGCGTTTGAAGGTCCGGACTCACCCCTGTCCAGCGCACGTCTTGTATTTCGCGCGCTGTATCGCGAAATGTGTGTGGCACCCCGAATAGCAATATATTCTAACAGAGAGGGTTTCGGCCAATCACAGAGCAGTAACAATATATTATTATATTTAGCTCACGCCCAGAAGGTCGTCCTCTATTTACTTTATAGCGCTATCGCGCACATGTACAGGTTGCTATGTCGCGCACGCAGCGCACCGTCGTCGCTGTGCGGCGCTCGCGGACGGTGGGGTCCGCTGTGGCGCCCGACGTCCGCACGCTACGTCGCTTCGCCGCGCCCGAATTCGAATTCAAAAACGTAAAATTTAGCGCGGAGGCAATTTCAGCCAATCACAGGGCGTTATAAATATAACGCAAGGCTATTTTTGTAATATCGGGCATAGACTAGCCAGTCAAAAGGATGGTGGGATGCCATAGGGTAGGTTACTAATACACTGTCGCCAGGCGGTAAGGGCGCTCCCCCGACGATGCTCTAGGGCAGGCTAAGGCCCCAAGATAGAGAATGGACGGACGGACTTACAGACAGACACACCGGATACTCTGTTAGTTGTAGTAGACTAGCCGATCGCCGCCGCTTCGCGGCGGTGTGTGTGTGGTTAGTCGCAGGCGGTTACGCTCGCTGTTCCAGCTCGCTCCACAATTTGTCATAGCCCCCTCCGCTTCGCTCCAGCGGGTGTACAGTTCGTCCTACCCCGTTACGCTCGCTGTGCCAGTTCGCTCCACTGCTTGGTCTACCGATCATTGAAACCCGATACACTCGCTGTTTCAGCTGGCACCACTACTACGTGATCCAACGTGCTTAAAGGTCCAGCGTACTTGAAGGTCGGACGTGCTTGTAGGTCCACCGGGACGCGCTTGGCGGTCGCTCCACTACTCGACATACCGTTCGTCACAATCCGTTACGCTCGCTGTGCCAGCTCGATCCACTACTTCACTTCCTGTTGGTCACAACCCGTTACACTCGTTGTTCCAGCTCGCTCCACTTCTTGACCTACCGTTCGTCGTACCCCGTTACTCTCGCTGTGCCAGCTCGCTCCACTACTGAATATACCGTTCATCCCAACCCGTTCCGCTCACTGTTCCAGCTCGCTTCACTACTTAGCCTACTGTTTGCCTCAACTCGTTACGCTCGCTGTGCCAGCTCCCTCCACTACTCAACATACCGTTCGTTGCAACCCGTTACGCTCGCTGTTCCAGTTCGCTCCATTACTTGCCATACCGTTGCTCGCAACCCGTTACGCACGCTGTGACCGCTCGCTCCTCTGCTGAACATACCGTTCGTTGCAACCCGTTGCCTACTGTTCGTCCCAACCCGTTACGCTCGCTGTGCCAGCTCGCTCCACTACTTGATTTCCTGTTGGTCACAACCCGTTACGCTCGCTGTGCCAGCTCGCATCACCACGTTGCCTACTTTTCGTCCCAGCCCGTTCCGCTCGCTGTGCCAGCTCGCTTCACTATTTGCCATACCGTTCGTCCTAACCCGTCACGTTCGCTTTGACAGCTCGCTCTACTACTGAACATACCGTTCGTCTCAACCCGTTCCGCTCGCTGTGCCAGCTCGCTCCACTACTAAGCGATCGCCGTCGGTGCTTGAAGATCATGCGTGGTTGAAGTTGGGCGTGGTTGAAGGCCTACGTGCTAGTACGTCTGGCATGCTTGAACGACCATTCATCGCAGCCCCTTACGCTCGGTGTGCCAGCTCGCTCCACTACTTGCCATACCGTTCGTCCCAACCCGTTACGCTCGCTGTGCCAGCTCGCTCCACTACTTGACTTCCTGTTGGTCGCAACCCGTTCCGCTCGCTGTGCCAGCTCGCTCCACTACTGAATATACCGTTCGTCCCAACCCGTTACGCTCGCTGTTCCAGCACGCTCCACTACTACGCGATCGCGCTCAGTGCGTGAAGGTCCGGCGTGCTTGAAGGTCGGGCTTCAAGGTTCGACGTGCTCGAAAGTCCATGTTTACCGTTGTCCAGCGCACGTCTTGTATTTCGCGCGCTGTACACTACTTTGCCTACCGTTCGTCGCAACCCGTTACGCTCGCTGTGCCAGCTCGCTCCACTACTCGACATACCGTTCGTCCCAACCCGTTCCGCTCGCTGTGCCAGCTCGCTCCACTACTACGCGATCGCGTTCGGTGCTCGAATGTCCAGCATGCTTGAAGGTTTGGCGTGCTTGAAGGTTCAGCGTGCTTGAAGGTCCTGCGTGCTTCAAGGTCCTGCGTGCTTCAAGGTTCTGCGTGCTTGAAGGTCCTGCGTGCTTCAAGGTCCTGCAAGTCGCGTTTGAAGGTCCGGACTCAACCCTGTCCAGCGCACGTCTTGTATTTCGCGCGCTGTATCGCGAAATGTGTGTGGCACCCCGAATAGCAATATATTCTAACATAGAGGATTTCGGTCAATCACAGAGCAGTAATAATATATTATGTAATTATCCAGTCAACGCTCAGGCCCAGAAGGTCGTCCTCTATTTACTTTATAGCGCTATCGCGCACATTTACAGGTTGCTATGTCGTGCACGCAGCGCACCGTCGTCGCTGTGCGGCGCTCGCGTCCTGTGGGGCTCGCAGCGGCGCCCGACGTCCGCGCGCTGCGTCGCTTCGCCGCGCGCGGAATCCCCTACAACTAACAGAGTATCCTGTCAGTCTGTCCGTCAGTCCGTCCGTTCTCTGTCTTCGGGCCTTAGCCTACCGTAGAGCATCGTCCTACCGCCCTGCATTAACGCATTAGTAACCTGCCCTACGGCATCCCACCATCTTCTGGACTGGCTTATTTTTGCGTGATATCTATTCGTCCTGTAACTGGCCGATTTGGGCTCTGCGCTAAAATTTCTTTTTTGAATTCGAATTCGCGCGCGGCGAAGCGACGCCGCGCGCGGACGTCGGGCGCCGCTGCGAGCCCCACAGGACGCGAGCGCCGCACAGCGACGACGGTGCGCTGCGTGCGCGACATAGCAACCTGTACATGTGCGCGATAGCGCTATAAAGTAAATAGAGGACGACCTTCTGGGCCTGAGCGTTGACTGGATAATTACATAATATATTATTACTGCTCTGTGATTGGCCGAAATCCTCTATGTTAGAATATATTGCTATTCGGGGTGCCACACACATTTCGCGATACAGCGCGCGAAATACAAGACGTGCGCTGGACAGGGTTGAGTCCGGACCTTCAAACGCGACTTGCAGGACCTTGAAGCACGCAGGACCTTCAAGCACGCTGAACCTTGAAGCACGCAGGACCTTGAAGCACGCAGGACCTTCAAGCACGCTGAACCTTCAAGCACGCCAAACCTTCAAGCATGCTGGACATTCGAGCACCGAACGCGATCGCGTAGTAGTGGAGCGAGCTGGCACAGCGAGCGTAACGGGTTGGGACGAACGGTATGTCGAGTAGTGGAGCGAGCTGGCACAGCGAGCGTAACGGGTTGCGACGAACGGTAGGCAAAGTAGTGTACAGCGCGCGAAATACAAGACGTGCGCTGGACAACGGTAAACATGGACTTTCGAGCACGTCGAACCTTGAAGCCCGACCTTCAAGCACGCCGGACCTTCACGCACTGAGCGCGATCGCGTAGTAGTGGAGCGAGCTGGAACAGCGAGCGTAACGGGTTGGGACGAACGGTATATTCAGTAGTGGAGCGAGCTGGCACAGCGAGCGGAACGGGTTAAGACGAACAGTATGGCAAGTAGTGAAGCGAGCTGGAACAGCGAGCGTAACGGGCTGCCACGAATGATTTGTTAGGTAGTGGAGCGAGCTGGCACACCGAGCGTAAGGGGCTGCGATGAATGGTCGTTCAAGCATGCCAGACGTACTAGCACGTAGGCCTTCAACCACGCCCACCTTCAACCACGCGTGATCTTCAAGCACCGACGGCGATCGCTTAGTAGTGGAGCGAGCTGGCACAGCGAGTGTAACGGGTTGAGACGAACGGTATGTTCAGTAGTAGAGCGAGCTGTCAAAGCGAACGTGACGGGTTAGGACGAACGGTATGGCAAGTAGTGAAGCGAGCTGGCACAGCGAGCGGAACGGGCTGGGACGAAAAGTAGGCAACGTGGTGATGCGAGCTGGCACAGCGAGCGTAACGGGTTGTGACCAACAGGAAATCAAGTAGTGGAGCAAGCTGGCAAAGCGAGCGTAACGGGTTGGGACGAACAGTAGGCAACGGGTTGCAACGAACGGTATGTTCAGCAGAGGAGCGAGCGGTCACAGCGTGCGTAGCGGGTTGCGAGCAACGGTATGGCAAGTAATGGAGCGAACTGGAACAGCGAGCGTAACGGGTTGCAACGAACGGTATGTTCAGTAGTGGAGGGAGCTGGCACAGCGAGCGTAACGGGTTGAGCAAACAGTAGGCTAAGTAGTGAATCGAGCTGGAACAGTGAGCGGAACGGGTTGGGATGAACGGTATATTCAGTAGTGGAGCGAGCTGGCACAGCGAGAGTAACGGGGTACGACGAACGGTAGGTCAAGAAGTGGAGCGAGCTGGAACAACGAGTGTAACGGGTTGTGACCAACAGGAAGTGAAGTAGTGGATCGAGCTGGCACAGCGAGCGTAACGGATTGTGACGAACGGTATGTCGAGTAGTGGAGCGACCGCCAAGCGCGTCTCGGTGGACCTACAAGCACGTCCGACCTTCAAGTACGCTGGACCTTTAAGCACGTTGGATCACGTAGTAGTGGTGCCAGCTGAAACAGCGAGTGTATCGGGTTTCAATGATCGGTAGACCAAGCAGTGGAGCGAACTGGTCCTCTATGTACTTTATAGCGCTATCGCGCTCATGTACAGGTTGCTATGTCGCGCACGCAGCGCACCGTCGTCGCTGTGCGGCGCTCGCGTCCTGTGGGGCTCGCAGCGGCGCCCGACGTCCGAGCGCTTCCTCGCTCCGCCGCGCGCGGAATTCAAAAAAGGAAATGTGAAAGCTGAGGCAAATCAACCGGCCAATCACAGGACGAATAGATATCACGCATGGCTATGCGTTGTAATTTCGGGCAAAGATAAGGCAGTCGGGAAGATGGTGAGATGCCACAGGGCAGGTTACTAATGCGCTAATGCAGGGCGGTAGGACGATGCTCTATGGCAGGCTGATGTCCCAAGGGCGGAATACGACGGACACCAGACAAACACACCGGAGACTCGGTTAGTTGTAGTAGACTAGCCGATCGCCGCCGCTTCGCGGCGGTGTGTGTGTGGTTAGTCATAGGCGGTTACGCTCGCTGTTCCAGCTCGCTCCACAATTTGCCATAGTCCCCCTCCGCTTCGCTCCGGCGGAAGTACAGTACGTCCCAATCCGTTACGCTCGCTGTTCCAGCTCACTCCACTACTTGCCGTACTGTTCGTCCCAACGCGTTACGCTCGCTGTGCCAGCTCGCTACACTACTTGGCCTACCGTTCGTTTCAACCCGTTCCGCTCGCTGTTCCAGCTCGCTACACTACTTGGACTACCGTTCGTCTCAACCCGTTACGCTCGCTGTGCCAGCGTGCTCCACTACTGATCACACCGTTCGTTGCAACCCGTTGCCTACTGTTCGTCCAAACCCGTTACGCTCGCTGTGCCAGCTCCCTCCACTACTAAGCGATCGCCGTCGGTGCTTGAAGATCATGCGTGCTTGTAGGTGGGCGTGGTTGAAGGCCTACGTGCTTGTACGTCTGGCATGCTTGAACGACCATTCATCGCAGCCCCTTACGCTCGGTGTGCCAGCTCGCTCCACTACCTAACAAATCATTCGTGGCAGCCCGTTACGCTCGCTGTTCCAGCTCGCTTCACTACTTGCCATACTTTTCGTCCTACCCCGTTACGCTCGTTGTGTCAGCTCGCTCCACTACTTCGTATATCGTTCGTCCCAACCCGTTACGCTCGCTATGCCAGCTCGCTCCTCTACTGAACACGCCGTTCATTGCAACCCGTTACGCTCGTTGTGTCAGCTCGCTCCACTACTTCGTATATCGTTCGTCCCAACCCGTTACGCTCGCTGTTCCAGCTCACTTCACTACTGAATATACTGTTCGTCCCAACCCGTTACGCTCGCTGTGCCAGCTCGCTCCACTACTTGACTTCCTGTTGGTCGCAACCCGTTACGCTCGCTGTTCCAGCTCACTTCACTACTGAATATACTGTTCATCCCAACCCGTTACGTTCGCTGTGCCAGCTCGCTCCACTATTACGCGATCGTGCTCGGTACTTGTAGGTCCTGCGTGCTTGAAGTTCAGGCGTGCTTGAAGGTCGGGCAGGTCGCGCTTTAAGGACCATTCATCGTAACCCGGTACGCTACTTGACTTCCTGTTGGTCGCAACCCGTTACGCTCGCTGTTCCAGCTCGCTCCACTTCTTGTCCTACCATTCGACCTACCCCGTTACGCTCGCTGTGCCAGCTCGCTCCACTACTGAACATACCGTTTGTCTCAACCCGTTCCGCTCGCTGTGCCAGCTCGCTCCACTACTGAACATACCGTTTGTCTCAACCCGTTCCGCTCGCTGTGCCAGCTCGCTTCACTACTTGACTTCCTGTTCGTCCCAACCCGTTACGCTCGCTGTGCCAGCTCGCTCCACTACTACGCGATCGCGTTCGGTGCTTGAATGTCCAGCATGCTTGAACGTCGGGCGGGATGTGCTTGAAGGTCCTGCAAGTCGCGTTTGAAGGTCCGGACTCAACCCTGTCCAGCGCACGTCTTGTATTTCGCGCGCTGTATCGCGAAATGTGTGTGACACCCCCGAATAACAATATATTCTAACAGAGAGGGTTTCGGCCAATCACAGAGCAGTAATAATATATTATATTTATCTCAGGCCCAGAAGGTCGTCCTCTATTCACTTTAGGGCGCATGAACACGTTGCTATGTCGCACACACAGCGCACCGTCGTCGCTGTGCGGCGCTCGCGGACGGTGGGGCTCGCAGTGGCGCCCGACGTCCGCGCGCTGCGTCGCTTCGCCGCGTCCGAATTCGAATTCAGAAACGTAATATTTAGCGCGGAGGCAATTTCAGCCAATCACAGGGCGTTATAAATATAACGCAAAAAATAAGCCAGTCCGGAAGATGGTGGGATGCCATAGGGCAGGTTACTAATGCGTTAATGCAGGGCGGTAGGACGATGCTCTACGGTAGGCTAAGGCCCGAAGACAGAGAACGGACTTACGGACAGACAGACTGACAGGATACTCTGTTAGTTGGGGGTTAAGACTAGCCGATCGCCGCCGCTTCGCGGCGGTGTGTGTGTGGTTAGTCATAGGCGGTTACGCTCGCTGTTCCAGCTCGCTCCACTATTTGTCATAGCCCCCTCCGCTACGCTCCGGCGGGTGTACAGTTCGTCTTAACCCGTTACGCTCGCTGTGCCAGCTCGCTCCACTACTTGCCATACCGTTCGTTGCAACCCGTTACGCTCGCTGTTCCAGCTCACTTTACTACTTGTCATACCGTTCATCCCACCCGTTACGCTCGCTGTGCCAGCTCGCTCCACTACTTGGCCTACTGCTCGCTCCACTACTTGACTTCCTGTTGGCCACAACCCGTTACGCTCGCTGTTCCAGCTCGCTTCACTACTCGATATACCGTTCCTTGCAACCCGTTACGCTCGCCGTTACAGATCGCTCCACAACTTGGTCTACAGTTCGTCTCAAACCGTTACGCTACTGAACATACCGTTCGTCTCGACCCGTTACGTTTGCTGTGTCAGCTCGCTTCACGACTTGGGCTACAGTTCGTCTCAACCCGTTACGCTCGCTGTGCCAGCTCGCTTCACTACTTGACTTCCTGTTGCTCGCAACCCGTTACGCTCGCTGTGCCAGCTCGCTTCACTACTGGATATACCGTTTGTCCCCACCCGTTACGCTCGCTGTGCCAGCTCGCTCCACTACTACGCGATCGCGCTCGGTGCTTGAATGTCCAGCATGCTTGAAGGTTCGGCGTGCTTGAAGGTCCGGGATCATCCCTGTCCAGCGCACGTCTTGTATTTCGCGCACTGTATCGCGAAATGTGTGTGACACCCCCGAATAATAATATATTCTAACAGAGAGGGTTTCGACCAATCACAGCGCAGTAATAATATAATATGTATTTAGCTCACGCACAGACGGTCGTCGTCTATTTACTTTATAGCGCTATCGCGCACATGCACAGGTTGCTATGTCGCGCACGCAGCGCACCGTCGTCGCTGTGCGGCGCTCGCGTCCTGTGGGGCTCGCAGCGGCGCCCGACGTCCGCGCGCTGCGTCGCTTCGCCGCGCCCGAATTCGAATTCAAAAACGGAAATTTTAGCGCGGAGGCAATTTCAGCCAATCACAGGGCGTTATAAATATAACGCAGAAAATAAGCCAGTCCGGAAGATGGTGGGATGCCATAGGGTAGGTTACAAATGCGCTAATGCAGGGCGGTAGGACGATGCGCTACGGTAGGCTAAGGCCCGAAGACAGAGAACGGACGGACTCACAGACAAACAGACTGGAGACACTGTTAGTTGTAGTAGATGGTTAGTTGACGGGTCGCCCCGTGAACGTCACCTTTGAAGCCGTGTCCCGTAAATCGTCCCGTAATGCGTATCGTAAATTATCGTGTAATTGTAAATTACGTGCTCCGTCTTACGCAACGGGAAGCACTGCGACGATCTTCGCTTCATTCTTAGTTTTCCGACCGACCACCAAGAAACTCAATTTACAACGATGAAGTTCTTCTTTCATATCGCGGCGGCGGCGGTTATGCTACTGACAAGCGACACTGACGCGTCTTGGGGAATCTACGAACTGAGCGAGAAATTCGGCGAGCCCCACGGCACCTATTTTTCGGATACGACCTTTGCCATCGCTAGACAAAGCGTGCACTCCGTCACGATCCGCACGGGCGAACGTGTAAATGGCGTCGGAATTGACGTTACAAGCCCGGACGGGAAGAGGAACAATCCGTTCCACGGCGGCAACGGCGGCAGCCCGCAGACTCTCACTCTGAACTCTGGTGAACGCTTCCAGTGTTTGGAGGCCCACTGGGGTAAATACAAAGGCCGTACGCGCATCTTCTACATCAAGATCAGCACTACCGGTGGCAGATCGATTGCTGGTGGTACCCCCACGATCAGGGTCCGAACAGTGTGTGCACCGGCCGGCTTCCAACTGGGCGGCTTTAGTGGTTCGTCGGGCAAGGAGCTCGACCAGGTGGGTGCCGTGTGGACCATGAACTAGGCTCGGACCAAGTTCCTGCTCCAGCCCACTGAGTAGTGGATTTCTCAAGGTCAGGCTGCTACCGATTACCGAAGGCGCATGGAGATCAATTCGTGTACATGTAGCGAACATCAAACCACCTATTCCGATAGTTGATTGACAGTTTCCCGTTTGACATCAGTTGTTTTATTTTATTTTATCGCTAGTGGCACACTGTAGTAGTATCGTATTGGAGAGGCTGACTGGTTGACCCCTTGGCACTGTCAGTGACCTTATTCTATGAAATTTATTTCAGAGTCAAATACCCTTCAAAATCGCATACTACCTCCGTTCGGAAATAGATAACCATTTTTTTTTTGCACAGCGCTCCGCCTCGTTCATTTTCCTGATTATAAAATTGTGGGAGGGCTGGGGATCTAGAGTTGACACCAAGCGAGGCACAGTCCAGAGAGCGCAGGCGTTCTTGTTCCGCCGCACTACATACACAAAAATGGATCTAAGGTCTCACTACATACTTGAGGGGCACTTGATTTGGCTTCGGTTGCTACGAGAATCCCACTTGCTGCGATGAGTAGCAGGCAGGCGCTCGCATTGGCGAGAGATGTTGCATCGCATGGCAATGACGTTGGAAGACTGTCCGTTCGCATCAGTTTGTCCTTATGCAAATGTCCGAGCCGGTAATCATTTCCACCATTAGACTTCATGATATGCTCCATATGGGCGCTGGCAGCGGGAAGCGCGAGTCCTCCGTCCAAGCGTCGCTCTCATGGTAAGCAACCGAGCCCTCCATCGTCGTCGGATCCCGCATCGCTTCCAGCACACAAAGCGCGCCAAGTCGAGCGTGGGGCACGAGCGCATGTACATGCGAGACACGGGGGGATCGGTCCGGGCACGAAAGGCGGGCGCTCCTCGTCCACCCAGCAGAACTCCAGTGGCAGCCTCAGGCATCGTCTCCGCCGAATCCGGCGTTCCAGGCCTCGGCGCAGCAGCGTCAGCGCGTGGCGTCGGCGAGGTGGGGGACGAGAGTCGTCCGGGCGGTTGGCAGGGGCAGCGGGGCGGCGGTCCATCTTGCACTCTTTCTTGACTTGACCACAGCTGCTACTCGATCTCCCATCGAGTTGATTCCACGCTCCCAACGCGCTCGACAACTTGGCGGCCCACGTGGAAGTACATTGCAACCCGGACGATCTCCCCACGTGTAAGCACACCTCCTACTTTGCGAAGCAGTAGGGTTTCCCAGACGGCCTGGCGTTCACTACCCGTAATGTCCCTCATCCACCAACTTTCGAATTGAATCCAGAAGCCAGTGTGCGGGGGCCAGTGTGCGGTCGCCAGTGAGCGGGGAAAGCGCTTGAGATTCAGAATTCAAACTCGATCGGTTTAGAGGGGGATTTATGTTGAGTAGGCTGAAATATGATTGGAAACGGTCATCTATTTCCGAACGGACGTAGTATTAGTTGTCAAGAGATAACCGCTCGTGTTTTTTTCTCCTGGATATAATAACTTGCACAAAACCATAAATTACCAGAATGTTACCTGCATCGCTAAATGCAAAATATATTAGCCAATAAGCTCGTATCCTTGAAATCTATTAGCCAATCGCATTAATCAGATGTAGCACGAAGGTTAACCCATGCGATGCAGTCCAAGCAGCTCTAACTGCAGAGATGGTTATGCTCATCAAATGGCGTGGCGATGAGGATGGAGGTGACGAGTGATCCTGTCGTCGCTGCGAAGGCTACAGAGTCCAGCGACGGTTGGCCCTCTCAGTAAAATAAAATAAGATTTGTTGCGAACACTGGTCTCGTTCCCCCACCGCTCCGCGCGGACTTCATTAAATGAAAGTGACACACAATATATGTTTGTCTGACACGTTCATTTTGATGATTTACTGAGTAGTCGAATGCATGATTTGTAATGTCTGTGTTGTAAAGAAACTCAAGTTGGTTGCTCCAACGAAGTGTATACATTGATTTGCTTTGCTTGTTCAGCCACCCACTTGATATCTACTTCACAATGCACGGGGAGTTGATCGTGTAGCTTTAGATACAGCAGAGCTTAAAGTTTTTGTACAGAGGATGATCGCTGAGAGAGTTGCAGCCTTTGCCGGTGTTAATGTTTTTGTCGGAGTTGGCTGGGTCACAGGCGTCCACATCGCATGGCCTCACAAACTCGGAGCAGCTTGTTCTCCCAGGCCCCGCGTGGCAGAACTGGACACGGCAGCCACGACAGCAAGGAGAACGACGATGAAGGGCAAGAACTTCATGGTCCAGCTCTTCAGATAATGGGGCGGGTTAGGCTACCTTGGAAATTTGAGAACTGGTAGCTTTGGTCCCGTAGCAGAATCTCGACGAACGCTCTATAACGAGCTGGTGTTGTCCTGTGATTAGAGAGCTGTATTCATTTTTCTCAACGTTCGAACAGGCCGACTAAGACATTACGTTGAAGATAACGCACAGGATGAGATCGATGTTGTTCTCTGGGCTTTATCCAGAATCTGGATTCTGGATAAAATCCTGATAATAGGCGTATGCCACTCAGGTGTCAATATTGAATTATCACATATCCTGTTGAATATGATATCTGAAGTAGAAGATCTGGCCGTGTTTAATACCTATTATTTTAATAACCTGTTTGTTTTACAAATTATGCTGCAAAGTTGACCCATCCGGTTGAGATCGACATAAAATACCTATTCTTTTACATAGCCTCTAAGCAACGATAATACCTGTGTAATGGATAGCAAAATGAAAAGTGAATTGACCTCTCGCCGCTACCTACAACTACTGGTTGTCGTTGCCGTGGCCTGCCAAGGGCAATGTTTACTCTGTTCTTGCCCGTTAAGAGTTAACATGTTCATTCACCGTATCATGCTCTTCAACTGTAAGTCTCGCTCTTCTGCTGTAAGGTATGAAAGTGTAATCACAACGGATATGCTCTTATATCCGTTACAACCTGTGGCAAACGATATATCTGTTACTCAAGCGACAACCGTCGGATTTCTTCTCTTCTCGAGCAACGTGCAGTTGAATGTTGATTGTCGCCAGTCACTTTTCTGCTTTTAAGACAGATCTTCTTTTCTACCGTCTTCTGTACGCTCAAGCACCTACATTCATACATGTCCATGACATACTATGCCGTGCTAAAGCACGGTGAAGCTCGGGATTTTATCTTGAAGTAAGTTCTGCTTCTAAGCTACACACGTGACGTGAACGTCCGTCTGCCAATGAGATGGCAGAGGACTCCCACGTCAATTGCTAATACATACCTTTCTGTTTACGCTGTACAGCGTAATAAAACGTTGCATGGTTTATATTCGTTACATGCTATCCTACTGGTCAATATCAAGAATAATCATGATTATGGGACGTATAGACATGGAATCCATGCGACCTTATTGGCTAAAAATCCTTGAGATGTGCAAGAATCAAGTTTTCGAGCCGAACTTTTGATTATGGGACGCGAGTCGCATATTTGGATCAAGCTACGTTTTGGATTAGTAGATTCTCATTGGTAGATCAGGATAGAGTTAGGATCTGAGATTGATAGACTTTGGGATGGGACCTGGATACTTGTTTGCGTGTCCAGGTCGCCAAGAACTACTGGTTGTGCAGCGGCAATGAGCCGACGCCAAACTAACGATTCAATCAATCACTTTTCAACTTCCAATCTTCCTCTCAAGTGTTCGACGGGCGCCCGCCACTGCGCCCTCAAGCTTTGGGTCTTCGCATCGGTTTGTGTGAAATAGTAGCACTTGCCGTGTCAAGCTTCGGTTCAAGTTCAAGAAAGGTTTACTCGTGGCCACATCGTGGGAAGCGAGTTTTACCTGTGACTATTGGAGCCAGCCACATCGTGGAGAAGCTCTAGGTTGTGAACGTGCAGCTTTTGAGGAGCACACTTCGAAGAAGTGGGTACATTATCACTCCTTATGGCCGGTGGCAATACCACGTAGGGGCTTTGCCTCCGCCTAGATCGGATTGCACCTAACCTTCGCTGTGTGCTGGGCGTTCACTAGAAGCTGGTTCAGCACCAGTGCGCCTGCATTGTGTCTGCGAAAGCGGATCTTTGTAGAAGTATAACGGTCCTTGGTTACCCGGTGGTAGTCCCTTGCCTCTTTTTCGATCTTTGGAATCGGTCTATGGCCCGCTACAAGAAGGGTCACAACCAAAACAGTAAGAGGAAGCATCAGAAAGCGAGTGACGTCAAAGTATCATCGACGTCCACTCCTGCTCCTCCACCTGTTACGGCGATTGACACCAGCCTTTTCTTCTCGCCAGCCGAGGCGGAGACTTTCGCTAAACTTCAAGTGGATCTCCTCCACCAGGTCAAAACGGCTAAGCGGGTTTTGGGCAAGTTTCGCAAAGAGACTTTCTGGATCAAGGACGAGAGCATCGAGTCCCAGGTTTATCGTCAACTTAACCTGACGTTTCTGAACCTTTTTGGAGTGCCAAGACAATCTTGCTGCGAAGCTTAACAGCCTTATTCGCCAGAAACCGCAGCAACACTGAGTTGTAAAACGCTTTTTGAGCTTATGGTTCCTTTTCCGTTTTATTTCGCCGTATTTTACGGATCACTCACCGAAAAGTCCATCTGTCCTACCCCTAATGGCTATGACAAGGAGTAGGGCAGCTGAGAGTGAATCGCCTAACCCGCGGCAACGCCAAGTGCCACGGACGGCTCAAACGGAGGCGGCAACGCCGCAGGAAGATCACCACGAAGTCCCATCCGCCGGAACGGCAACGTTGCACCTGACGCAATGTCAATGCAACAGTTAATGATCTGGTTAACGCAACAACAGCAAATGTATCAGACGCAGATGCAAACGCAATTTCAGATGCAAATGCAGCAAGCCAATAACCGTTTTGAACACTTGCTCGCATCGCAAGGCGAACGACGGAAGAAGGATCCTCTCATGTATGAAAGGAAATTCGGTGAAGATTTGGAACTATGTATCTTTGCCATGGAGGAATATTACGCTAACAAGCGCGGATTGATGGAGGCCGATACGTCCGATTTTGTGACCATGATATCCAGCAGTTTAGGTAAATCTGTGCTAGACTGGTATTGCGCTTTTTCGTCAGATTGTGAAGCGGCAGGAGTTCCCAAAACATAGCAATTGTTTAAGGCGAAGCTACGTGAACGCTTTCGTCCCAAAAAACTTTGAATACAATCTACGTGAGCGATTGTTTCAGCTGAAACAACACGGGACCATCCATGAATATGTGTCATCGTTTCAGGATCTGATGTCTCAATCCGAGTTGGAGATTTCGGAGATGGAGAAGCGGTTCTACGTTCAGAACGGACTTCGGCCGGAGACAGCGAAAAAGGTGAAGGAGCTCAGTCCAATATTCTTGCATGAAGTAATTGAGATTGCAACGAATTTCGAGTTTGCTCACTATGGAGGACTCTCGGCAAAGACCACGGCGAATCACCAGCCTTCTTCGAAAGCGGCATCATCTGTGAAACCAGCGGCTAACAATACAAGCAAGCCGCTGGAGCGAAAGCTGTCGCCGAAGAGTGGACCAAAAGAGGATTGGCGAAAGTCAGCCACTTGTCATGATTGTGGACAAGTCGGTCATATCAAGCCGCAATGCAAGTCCACCAAGGAAAGCAATCACTATGTTGGCGGATCATGCTACGCCATTTTGGAAGTGAAAATTTTAGCCTACAATCAGGATGAGGCAGCGACTGACGTCTCAATATTCGTCGACAATGAAAGCAGCCTCAACGGTGTCACTGAAGATCTAGCTGTACGACTTCAGCTGGACATCAATGAGCATCCTGACGACAGGATGACAGTTCGTCTAGGATACAACCAAACGGTGCAAAGACCGAGACGTACCGTCGAGATGACGTTGCAGATTCCGGATTTCCCGGTGACGTGTGAAACGTTTACAGTCATGCCTGTCCCGGAGGATAAGGATGTGCTCCTCGGAATGAAGTGGCTTCGGGAGAATAACCCGGACATCGATTGGGAACGTTTACTATTGCGCCCGCGTACAAGGACTGAGGAACCCCAGGCTCTTCAATTGGTGGTACCTAACAGACCTCGAACGCGTATGATTGGAGTCCGTCGTTTCAAGAACGCAAACCAAAACTGAAATCTTCCATTTCTAACGTCGACATGGTCATAAGGGTGCGTTCGGTGAAACGAAACTGATCACAACGAAGCAATTTCTGAACGAACTCCGCAAAGGGAAGGATATCGAAGCTGTGTTTGTTATCAATCCACACGACTGAGAAAAGGCTGAGCGTTTTAAGCAACAAGGATGGGAGGCACTGGTGAACAATCCCGCATATGAAGTCTCGCTCAAATATCGCGATACTGTGTTCGCACTGAGGTGCCAAGTACCACACCCCCGTCCGCTAAGGGATTGAACACGAAATTCAACACCAGCCGGGAACACAACCGATTTCGGTGAAACAATGGCGCCAAAGCCCGGAGCAGCGAACGGTGATCCAGGATTGGACGAAAGAGATGGCGCAGGCAGGTATTATTCGACCTAGCACCTCTGCATTCAGCGCTCCGACGTTCTGCGTCAAGAAGCCCGTGGGTTGGCGCATTGTGCACGATTATCGTCAACTCAATAGTGCCACCATTTTGCCAGCGATACCGATGCCGAGAAAGGATGACACATTTGACGCGATGGGCGGTAGTTACTGGTTCTTCTGCATGGACCTCTTGTGGTGATACTATCAGGTTAAACTTCGTGGATCTGATATTCCATTTACTGCTTTTTCGACGCCCGATGGGCTGTTTGAGTATCTTATAACCCCGATGGGTTTGAGCGGTAGTCCGGGCACATTTAACAGGCTGTTACAGAGAGTGTTCAGAGACTTGCGCGATGTGATGCGCATCTATTTTGACGACATCTACGTTTACGCAAGCGCGTGATCGCTTCGAGACGTACTCGAAGCGTGGAAAGCTGGCGCAACTTCATGTTGCTGCTGAGGAGGCAAATGTGCCGTGCGCTGTGCCCGAGGGCTTTCAGTGCACGAAGTGCTTTCCAGGCGCGGTCCGCTTGAGCGACCGCGACCTGAACGGGTACACGTCATTCCGTGTGCCCGAGAGTCTCAAAGAGCTCCGTGCTAAGTTCTTAGCAAGTGAGAGTTCGGGCGCTAACGATGACCGCAGCGCTCGCACTACTTCCGCTGCACCAGCGCGTACTGCTCTTCGTACGCCCTCACCATTTCCGGAACGTCCTCCAGCAAGACGTTCCGCGGCTCCCATGTATCTCGATGGGGAGGAAATCCTCTCCAACGAATACGAAAACGAGCCCCTTGAGGGTTCGTTTTCGGGATACTATGGTCAACAATCCGCTCAACAATCCAGCGGGTTGAGCCGCGGGCGTCACGGATCGGCGGTGGCGGGGGTGGGAACACGCCCCGGGTATGATCAGCCCCGGGCTGATCAGTACACGTCTCTCCACGACCGGGTGACCGCCGTGGAGCGTCTGCAGGGCGCTGCGTTCGCCGCCCTGAAACAGGAGCTGGAGAACCAGAAGGCCCAAGTTGCGGCGGTCTCGCAGACCGCCTTGAATATCCAGGTCGAGTTGGGGACCCAGATGAAGGGGTTGCTCCAGCGCGTCCGCGCGCTGGAGGAGAGGCTGCTCGTCGCCGAGGCCAAGGCTTCCGCTTCTGCCTCGGCTCCTGCTGAGGCTTCGGGTCAGCCGTGCTAGATGGCTCGTGCTGCAGGTATGGCTTCAGCTGTCCGACGTAAAAGGTCGGATGGAGGCGCATGCTGGACGGTATGTCTAGCGTGTAAGCGTTGCCGTGCCGTGCCAACACAGTGAACGGCCCGATGAAGCGCGGAGCAAGCTTACTTGCTCCGAAATCCGAAACTGCATGTCTAGGCAGGTTTTGTGTAGTTAACAAAACCAATGAACTAACCTTGAATTCATTTGTGTTGCCTCTGCCCGCATTGTCTGCGTTCAGCTTCTGTTGATCAACAGAAGCTGATATGGTGTCTTGGACAAACCGAATCACGGCTTGGCTTTTGGTAAGGAAGTTGATTGCATCCGAGCTGAAGTCATTCAGCTCGCTCTCCGCTAGAGGCCCGGCCTCTGCGTGGTTCGTCGCGGTGCCTGCGCCCTGCGCAGACCCGTGGCCGTTGTCCTTGTTTTTTTAGGAGTCGGCGCCCTGCGCAGACTCGTGTGGTTTGTTCGTTGTTGCAGCTGACACTGTGCAAGTGTCAGCGGTTTTCTGTGGCTGCTGTTTTGCAGTCGCAGATCCTCCCCCACTTAAAGTGGGAGCCATCACTCCGAGTAAACGCGGTAGACGTAGATCCCGCATGGCATTCACGTAGAACGGTGTATGCCCGGTCGAGGCATGCACTGAGTTGTTGATGGCAAACTCTGCCATCGATAAGCACTCGCTCCAGTATTGAAACGAGTGAGCGTAGCTCTTCAACATATCGACGAGCACGCGATTCACGCGCTCGGTTTGGCCGTCCGTCTGTGGGTGATCCGCAGTCGACATTGAAAGCTGGCTCCCAAGAAGTGTAAACACTTCTTGCCGCAGGTGCGCTGTGAAGCGCGGGTCTCTGTCCGACACGATGTCGGTCGGCATACCATGGTGTTTGAACACCATGTCGACGAACAGACGGGCCGTCTGCTGCGCGGTTACTTCTGCCGGCACCGCAGCAAGACGTACCATCTAGCTGAAGCGGTCGACGAAGACCACAACACCGGTGTTCCCTCCGCTGTCCGTGGGAAGACCAAAGATGAAGTCCAAAGACATGGACTTCAAACACTCCGACGGAGTCGGTAGTGATTGTAACGGAGCCTGCGCGAATGACGCAGGCTTCACGCGTTGACATACCTCGCAAGCACGGATGTACTTGCGCACCCACTTATACTGGTGGTGCCAGTAGAAGTCGCGCGTGAGAAGGACGTATGTCTTCTCACGTCCGAGATGTCCCACAGACGGGACATCGTGATATTCGTACATGATCCTGAGTCGCAGGTCATGGTCATTCGGCACGACAATTCCGTCGTGCACTCGAAAGCGGTGTGCACGCGCACGAAGGTGCTTGGGCAGCTTCTGACGGGACTTGTCAGAAGGCGCTGTGCCATAGGCCAACAAGAGCTTCGTGTCCGCGTCGTGCGCGTTCGTGGCCTTCACATCGTCCAACAGAGACGATGTGGGTTTGCTCGATCGCATGACGTCAATGGCATTGACGTCAGCAGCTTCTGCGTAGTCCGGCCGACGTGATAACGCGTTGGCTACTACACTCAATCTTCCGGGTTTGTATTCGACCTGGAAGTTATACTCCGCAAAGAATGAGAGCCATCTCGCCATTCTTTGTGATATGTGTGGTGACTTCACTGCAGTGTGCAGTGATGCATGGGCACTGTAGACCACAAACGGCCTACTTCCAAGCAAATACACTCGGAACTTTGCGAGTGCGTATTTCATGGCAAGGCGTTCCTTGTCATGCACCGGATAGTTGCGCTCAACTGGCTTCAGCTGACGCGATTGGTAGTAGACGACACGATCACGGCCCTCGTGATCGTGCTGCATCAACGCACATCCGATCGCGAAGTCGGATGCGTCACACACTACGTGAAATGGACGATCTTGGTCAGCCACTGCCAAGATCGGCGCCTCAGTCAAGCCCCGCTTGACTGCATCGAATGCCTTTTGGCAATCGGTTGTCCAATTCCACACAGCTTCCTTCTTAAGCAGCTGTGACAGCGGGCGGATCTTGCCCGCATAATCCTCCATGTACTTGCACAAGCACGTGGCCAAGCCAAGGAACTGCCTCAGTTCCTTGACACTTGAAGGCGTTGGCCATTCGTTAATAGCTCTGACCTTTTCAGGGTCAGGGCGAACACCATTCTTCCCTACGAGACACCCGAGGACGGGTATCTCGCTCGCCCCGAAGATACACTTCTTCAGGTTCGCGTAGAGCTTATGTTTTCGCATAAGCTCAAGTAGCTTCCGGAGATGCACCCGGTGCATCTCAATGTCGGTCTTCCCGTCCACAGCCCGGCTGTGGATGAATACATCATCGAAGTAGCTCGGTGCGAAATCGCGCACCTGTTGAAGGTCGCAGGGGCGTTCTTGAGTCCCTGCGGCATTACTAGCCACTCCCAGAGCACGTCACTTGGTGTACTCACTGCCGTGAGAGGGGTGTCGCTCTCACGCAATTAGGATCTGATAGAATCCATCTCGCAAGTCGAGAGCACTGTAAACGGTGCTCCCGGCCATCGAATCGACGATAGCATCTTTCTCGGTATCGGTGTCTGCGCCGGTACCGTCGCATCGTTCAGCTTGTTATACGCATGAACGATGCGCCATCCGCCCTGTGGCTTCTTGACACAGAACGTCGGAGCACTGTGCGGGGACTGTGATTCCCGCACTTGTCCAGCTTTGCGACGACTTTCAAAGAAGTCGTCGATTGCTTTTACTTGCTCTCGCGGCAGTGGCCACTGCCGCGTAACACAGTACTTCGTGCCCGGCACGAGATCAATCTCGTGCTGAATACCCTTATCCTGCGGAAGCTCCGCAGGAATCTCTTTCGGGAGTGCGTCTTTGTACTCCCTCAACATTTCGTAATAGGGACTCGACTTCAGCGAGTCCCAGCCTTGTTCCTCGAAGAGCTCTCGCTTCGTCTTCGCACTAAGAGTGCCCTCACTCTCAGTGGTACTTCCCATGAAGAGCTGTCTCAGCTCTTCGCTCTCGCTCTCCGTACTTTCGCTGTTCGAAAGAACGCAGACCTGCTTGATACGTCCATCGTGCAAATCGCGCGTGAAGCGCTTCCAGCTCATGACTGGAAGCGAAGTCAACTCCGACGCCGTCGTCGGAGGATTAGCGAGTTCCATGTCACGATACTGGAATCCAGTATCGGTGTGCGTCAAGACGCTTAGCGTCTCGACACCCAGCGTCACCGCCGCAGTCTGCCCAGCAGACTGTTCTTGTGGCGTCTCGGTCCCGGACCGAGACTTGCGCAGCGTTCTCCGCATGCGCCGTCTTCTTGTTGTGCGGAGCCCGGCTCCGCACAGTTGTTCTTCTGGTCCAGGCTCGGCCGGCGGACCCTGTCCGCCGGCGCGCGGTATCAAACCCGGCTTGACCGCATTTTCCTTCGTGCAGCCCGGCTGCACGGAAATGTGTTCCTTCGCCGGCAGACCCTGTCTGCGGGCGCGCGATATCAAGTCCGGCTTGATCGCATGGGGCTTCGTCGTGCAGCCCGGCTGCGTGACAGCATGCAAATTGCGTCAGTGCGGTACGTTTGCAACCGTCCGCACTGTTTGCAGCGTCAACTCTCGGAGTTGGCACGCCTTCGTCACCTCGACGCCATTCATTGGCGGAGCCCCTCATGACCGAGGGTGCGTCGGCTCCCGGAGCCGACGCGTCGTTGTCGACCTGACCACTTCGGGTCAGGGACTGTCCCTTACACGCTTGAACGTGGGTGTTGGTTCCCGGAACCAACACATCTTTTCTTCTGACGTTGCCGACGTTGGTTTCACTTGTGCGCGCCCTCGCGCACTTCCTGGGCACTCCTGGACAGCAGCATTTAGTGCTGTCTCGGCAGGAGAGTCGTGCGCACCTGCTGGTGCGTACGCTGCGGTAACAGGGCCATCGCTCTCTGTTCCGCTGTCGCGGCCGAAGCACACGAGCGTGCGCTTCTTCCAGCCTATCACCGGATCATGCCGTGCAAGCCACGACATGTCCATTACCACGTCGAACTTATCGTCCAGGTCCAGGACGATAGAGTGTTCGACAAACACCCGTTGTTTGTACGAGAAGCGCACGTTCACGACGCGCTTCTCGGTCTTCACGATGGCACCTGTTGCCAGTTGTACCTCCAGAAGACTTCGAGGTACATTTACCTCCTCGAAGTCAAGTCTTGGCAGGCTTCGTAGTCGAACAAAGTTGTTCGACGCGCCTGAATCTACCAAAGCTCGAAGAGAATCACTCGCTCTTTTCGAGTAAACCTTCAAGATGACTAGGTTCGGCCTGTCATCTTGCTTCTTGCAGCGAGATCTGGTCTCACTGGGGTCTGCAGTCCTCAGTGTCGCGTGTCCGATGTCGGTGCGCGTGACCGCATTACCAGTAGGGCGCCCCGCGCCTACTGGATGTTCGCGTTTTTTGTTGGTCCGCGGCGATGCCCGGCATCGCCACGACGGCCACTTCCAGGGGGCATGGGAGCTGTGCACTCCCGTGCAAAGTGACCGATCCTTCCGCAACGGAAGTATCGCACGTTACCTCCCTGATGCTGGTAACCAGCCGTTGTTGCGTTCGAGAGGTCCATTGGTTCTGGACCTCCCGTCCTCACTACCGGGCGCGGTTGCGGCCTCGGCACATTTGCATGGAGTTTATCCTACCGCTGGCTAAACGCTTCTTCCATGACAAGTGTGATTGCAGCCTCGAGAGTACTCGGGTGCTCTCGGAAGAGATAGGTCTTCACGGGCCCATCTCGAAGTCCCGTCATGAACGTGACGACCTTAGTCGCCTCGTCAATTGGATTAGTCACGATGTTTGATACCAAGTATCGTGCGCGCTGCGCGTAAGCATGAACGTCATGCTTACCCTGCTGAAGGTCGAGGAACTCCGCCCTCGACCGGAACTCGTTTTGCGGGGGCTCAAACACTTGTCTGAGCTCCTCTTTGAATACTTCGTACGTGCTGAAGCACGTAGGATCGGAGAGTCGGCGCCCATACGCACAACTCCTTGCGCGTCCGCCAAGGCAGGACATGGCGAACTCGACGTTCGACAGCGGGTCGACGATGCGTCGAGCCGCTATGGCTGTGTCGAGCTCGACAAGCCATCGGAGGAGAGGCTCGGCCTCTCTTTCCACGTAATTGCTTACGCTCAACTTTAATGGTTGAGCACGCGGTGTCGTCCCTGACGACGCCGTCACTGAGGAAGCAGCATCACGCTGCTTCATCATGATGAATCCTAGAGCAACACCATGTTGCTCTCTCGGCGATAGCGTACGCAGCATCGTAGCTATCGCCGCTTCTCCAATGGCTGTTGACAGGCGCTGGAGGGTTTCCCACTCTGGGTCAGACAGGTGGGGGCAGTCGGCGCGTGCAACATGCGTCGCAGGCGTATTGGAGCTCTCCATGGTCACCTCCGTGCTCATGGGGTTCTCGGCTCCGCGTTCGTACTCCTCGTAAGAACGTCAAGCAGTCAGTCGTTGGACGGACTACAAAGTGCTACCAGGTGTAGTGTGTCTAACTAGACTCACTATTTTTGCTTACACGTTGAGCTACGTGTATGAGGAAGCGTAAGTACTTAGTAATTACTTGCGTTAATTATATTTGAATACACAAATATAATTTAAATCAGATAAGACTCCATGTGACTTAGATTAGGTAAAATGAAAACTGTATTGTTTGTAAATTGATCTTCCTCCTAAATCTGCTAAAACTGTTTATCATCTATGAAAGGGGTTGCAGCGGCTGGCTGTCAGAGCCCCGCCAATATGCACGTCCCTAATTGGTAGGAAGATGCTGCTTTCTACCAATAGTATCTTTGGGTAGGTGTGGACCACTCATTGTGGTGGTCCACTTCAATGTACCCATTGGTGTGACTTACACCAAGGTGAGGAAGTATCTAAAACCGACTGGCCGATTCCACGTGCCAAGAAACAAATGTAAAGCTTCTTAGGTACGACGGTCTACGTCTCGCGTTTTTGCGCCGACTTCGCACAATTTGCAGGCCACTGCACGAAAGTACTAAGGGTTTACGCCCAAAGGAAACGTTACACTTGTCTGAGCATCAGTTGGAATGCTTCCATGAACTCAAACGACGTCTCTCCACCCCTCCTGTACTACAACTTCCTGTTTTCGACAAACCGTTTGGCATTCGTATGGATGCCTCGAATTTTTCCATAGGGGGGAGTCTTGTTTCAAAACGAGGGAGGGTTGGAGCATATACACAGGACGCAAAATGAAACCAGCGGAACTCAACTACCCTGTTCGTGAGCAGGAGTTACTGGCTATCGTGCATGCTCTTTGCGTGTGGAGAGTTTACCTTCTCGATCGCCCATTTACCGTGGAGACAGACCACAAGAGCATCGAGACTATATTGACGCAAAAGACAACCAATCGTCGTGTTGCGCGCTGGTTTAACGAGCTAGCTGAATTCCAACCGTAGTTCAAGTGGATTCGAGGAGAAAGTAACCAAGTGTCGGGTGCAATGTCCCGAAACCCACTCTTTGAGCATAAAGCCGCTCAGGTTAGTCTCAGTGAGCTCATCGAAGGTGCTCGAAACCGTGAAATTGTTACTAGTATCCAAACGACAAGTGCGACTGTGACGCACTCGGCCAAACAACTGTACTCTACCGACCGGAGAGTTCAGGAGTTGTTGCAGAGTATTTCTAGTGGTAAAGAGGTACTACGCTAGTCTGTGAAGAATGGATTGCTATTTTACCAAACGATAGATGATGAAAATGCTCGACTGGTAATTCCGGATAATGAAGATCTAAAGAAACGTGTTATTTGTGAAAACCACGATGTGGTCACGCCGGATACTTTAAGACCTATTTGGGTGTCCAGAAAAAGTATTACTGGCCCAAGATGTCGAAATACATTCAACGCTATGTCAATAGGTGTGAACGTTGTCAGCGGAATAAGGCACGCCAAACGAAGCCGCCCGGATTACTACAGCCTTTGGAGATTCCAGGAGGTAGATGGGTCGATGTGTCGATGGATTCTATGATTGCACTGCCGAGCACGGAAACCGGAAAAGACGCCATTATGGTTATTGTGGACCGGTTGACGAAGCGTTCGAAGTTCATCGCAACCAATACGAATGCGACAGCAGAAGAGACTGCTGAGCTATTCATGGTCAATTATGTGAAAGACCATGGCATGCCGAATCGATCGTTTCAGACAGAGACTCCAAATTTACGTCCAAGTTCTGGCAAGAAGTGATCAAGACTTTGGAGACGACCCACAATCTATCGTCTGCCTTTCGCCCACAGACTGATGGTCAGACCAAACGTACTAATCGGTTTATTGAAGACTATCTTCGGGGTGTTATGAACCATTCCAAAATGACTGGGATGAATATGTGCATCTCGCTGAATTCGCGTATAATAGACGTGTTCATTCCTCAATCGGTAGGTTACCGTTTGAGACTGATCTGGGTTATGTGCCCTATATGCCAGATGATGTGGCTAGGAAACCGTAATTTGAGCAGTTGCACAAATCGGCGCAAGAATTTCTGCTCAAGCAAGATGCAATTTTGAAGATGGCACAAGATGCAATGAGTGAAGCACAAACTCGTATAACGTCTTACTACGACAAGAACAGGCTTGCTCAAGACTTCAAACCTGGAGATATAGTACTCCTAGATGGACGAAACTTGGACATTCGTCATAAAGGCTTCGCACAGTCAAAGAAGCTCGCACCGCGGTTTATTGGACCTTATCCGGTTGTGAAACAAATTCATCTTGACGCTGACGAGCTGAAGCTATCGAAGGGTCTCAAATTGCATCCCGTATTTCACACCTCACCGCTCAAGCCATATCGCAGTGACGAATCACGGAGTCAAAGTGCGAACAAAGTGATTTTGAATGACGGTACGGAAGGTCAAGTTGTGCGCGAAGTCATTGGTCATCGAAAACAAGAAGAAGAAACTCAAATCCCGAATTTGGTGGCTTGGTGAATCACGCGAAGAAGCAACGTGGGAACCAGTAGAGAACCTGAATCAGATTCCAGGTCTCATTGACAAGTACTGGGAAACGAAGATGAAGAGAAATCCAGCTTCGAAATAGCGGGGTCTTCTTGGAAGGGAGGTCATGTGACGTGAACGTCCGTCTGCCAATGAGATGGCAGAGGACTCCCACGTCAATTGCTAATGCATACCTTTCTGTTTACGCTGTATAGCGTAATAAAACATTGCATGGTTTATATTCGTTACATGCTATCCTATTGGTCAATATCAAGAATGATCATGATTATGGGACGCATAGACATGGAGATTCAAGCGACCTTATTGGCTAAAAATCCTTGAGATGTGCAAGAATCAAGTTTTCGAGCCGAACTTTTGATTATGGGACGCGAGTCGCATATTTGGATCAAGCTACGTTTTGGATTAGTAGATTCTCATTGGTAGATCAGGATAGAGTTAGGATCTGAGATTGATAGACCTTGGGATGGGACCTGGATACTTGTTTGCGTGTCCAGGTCGCCAAGAACTACTGGTTGTGCAGCGGCAATGAGCCGACGCCAAATTAACGATTCAATCAATCACTTTTCAACTTCCAATCTTCCTCTCAAGTGTTCGACGGGCGCCCGCCACTGCGCCCTCAAGCTTCGGGTCTTCGCATCGGTTTGTGTGACAACACAGCCTCTCCGTTTCTGCCAGTGCCTCTTGTGTTGGCGTGAATGGGCGATCCCGACGTTTACCTTGGAAGACTTCCCGAAGTTGGTGGTTGTGGTCGCGAACGTTACGACTGACCCCAAAAGAGCCACCCACCTTGCTCAGCAAGCGCAAAAATGAGTAAGTTAGGCCCACATTGGTGCATATGTCAGACCACAATGAACAGAACTTCGTACGAGTGAGAAGAGTGCTACCACGCAAGAAAGACAAACAACCAGAGTCGATCATTGAAATTTCGCTTTAATTATGCTACCGCACTTGCACTGCGGTGCGCAGGGTCAACTATATTTATCGACTAGAATACCGTACACGCGCCACTGTCCTGCTTAGCAGCTGCTCACGTTAACTCTATAGTTAATTCTTAACAAACGTAGAGGTTCTCTGCCCACACCCCATTAGCTGCCCGCGTCGAAGTGGTCACTGTCATGACCTTGGCTCACTCACGCCGAAGAGAACACGTGCTTGAAGACGCCCTCCTGTGAAGCGAACAACTTCACATCCCAGGCGCCGCCAGCAGCGCCAGGTCTGTGTCCATCATGTACACGTCCGTGCCCTCCGTCTTGTACTCCTTCTCCGACGGGTACCTCGGCCCTCCTATCGTTCAAAAGCACTTGATATTACTCGTTCGACAGCGTTACCGAGTCGTTGCTGTACGACCCACAGTAGCTCAGCGCCTTCGGCTGCGCCACGCTGCGCGGACGGCCAGCCAGTGCCACCGCCTCGTACGGAGACACCCAGGATCTTGATGTTGTCAAGCCGCTACGGAGATCGGTGTCGTGATGTAGTACTCGCGTGGGGCCAGGATCTCCGTGCCGTTCCCGTTGTTGGAATCCGTGCAGCCGTCCAGGAAGTCGATGGTCACGTTACCCGCGTCCTTGAGGGCCACCTGGCCCACCAGCTCGATCAAGCCGGCCATCGACAGCGTTGGGTACAACACCTTCACAGACTATTCAGCCCGGAGCTGATTATGTCCACACCGGCGTTCACCGGCCATTTTTCCTGCGGCGAAAAGCGGCGTGTCGTTGCTGGGACCTGTCAAGAAGACCAGGATAGTTGGGTCCTGAGACGCATGCTTGAAGCTACGCCGTAGCTGCTACGGGTGTGCGGGAGATCATATATGACCGAACAACGTAGCCTCGGTTCGAGCGTATTCACTACGCAGCTGGAGATGGCCCCGAAAGCAAAAACATATTGAGTTGTGGTTGGTCGAAATAATGTTCATTACAACAACACAACCGGATATAGTGGAAGTGTTTTGTCACCAACTCCCCAAGCTCTCTTATAGATTTACGAGCCATGCTCCGGCGCTACGCGGCGGTTGGTCTATGTTGGGTGGGCCCACCCGCCTCCGCTGCGCTCCGGTGGGCTTGGCCAAAGCCAAACAAAGCAGGTACCGTAAACCACGGGTACATTGGAACGCTCGTAAAAATTTCCCGTCCTATATAATTTGTTGGCAAATTCTGAGGGCGTGTTCGACTTCAAAACGTCAGATGCAGCAACCGCAAATCCGGTCGCCTCATAATAAATACTAACCTGTTTTATTAAAGAGAGGTATAAATCCTCCAGGGAGTACCATTTTGCATAACCGCAATGGGCGGTGGTGACGACGATGCCTCGTGGCTGGTACAGGCTACCGCTGCCTTGATGCAGAGAAGTAATGGTGGCGCTGTCGGTTCTTAACGACGCGTTGTTACGCGCGCTAATAACTTAGAACTGAAGAAATTGGTTCTCCTCTGGGTCCAAGAGCGCCTCTTCGTCATTTTTGATATCACCATGCTTGTTTTCCACTGTGCAAGATGAGATGTGGACTACATCTCATCATGTGGTCGCTGCTGGCAGGACATTGAAATGACCGCTTGAAAAACAGCCCTACCCTGCTTTTCGGAACCAGTCGTTTAGGGATAAAGCAGCTCTTTGCGCATATTTGTGTTCGACTTCCACGTTTATGGTAAAATTGCTATTTTGCAGCTGAAGCAGCTGGTTACGCCCCAATCCAGTTATTATCTGTACAAGTCGAACACGGCCTGAGCTTTTACGGCGTCGTAATAACTAAACGTGGCCAGTCATCGCATAATTTGCGGATTCGAAGAGATGCTTAGCCTTTTCCATACAAATATTAAGATGAAGACGTTGTGGCATCCCCATACTCTGAACCCTGCACCGTTTTTGCCGAAATCTTGACAGTTTTTACGTGTTGCATTGAGGCTGTGCGTTGCGGTGAACTGATTTACGGTACACTCAATGAATATCGAACCCGTGATCTAATGGTTTCGTGTTAGCCACCACCCCACCGCATCAAGATTGGTAGTCGTGTACTGGTCGGTACCATTATGTAAATAGATTTCTTTATGAAGTGGCAATACCGGTAGATGCACCAAACATTTATAGCCGCAATGATCCAAACAGCTATACTCCTGTTTCCATAAAATGTATTAGGTGTCTAGGATTACAGTGAAGTGCCTCAATAAGGAACACTTGATATATTTAGCATTAAAGGTTTGTCTAGATTATTTAGCATGTACTGACTTAATGCAGGATACAGTTCATGTCGGTCGTCGCTACCGAGGTCGAATGCAATCAACACTTTGTGATGGTCTTGGCCGACAGCTCTCTTCATGCTTCTGCGATGGCCTTGAGTGCACCAACTTCATATGGATTTATACATTGTTGTGTGTTCCTTATTAAAACACTTTACTGTTTCGTTAAAGGTTTAGGCCAGGTAATACAACTATACTACCTAAAAGTCTGTTCAACTTTGTAAATGGCGCCAACATATGTTTTTGCTATGTGTGCCACAAATGTTGATGTACCACATAATAGTTTGGAGCGCCACACTAATTCAAGTACACAACAAAAGTTGTTTTGGCCAATCAGAGCTGCCATCGCTGTGCTTGGCAGCTAAGCGTTGTTTTGGCCAATAAGAAATCCGGATTCGCGTGACGGGAATGCGTTACGGACGGAAATCATGTCGCTCGGCTTAGTTGTTTAGGACTAGCCGATCGCCGCCGCTTCGTGGAGGTTGGTGTGCGGTTCGTCGGCGACCATTACGCTCGCTGTCCCGGCTCGCTCCATCGCATTGCTCCGGTGGGTATACAGTTCGTCCCAACCCGTTATGCTCGCTGTTCCAGCTCGCCCCACTACTACACGATCGCGCTCGGTGCTTGAAGGTCCTGCGGGGTTGAAGGTCCGAAGTACTTGAAGGTCCGGCGTGCTTGATGGTCCGGCAGGTCGCGCTTGAAGGTCAAGGGGGGGGGGGGGTGCTTGAAGGTCCTGTATGACGTGCTTGGAGGTATAGTATGAAGAGGTGCTCGAAGGTCCTGTACGAGGTGCTTGAACGTCCGGGTTTACTCCTGTCCAGCGCACGTCTTGTATTTCGCGCGCTGTATCGCGAAATGTGTGGCACCCCGAATAGCTATATATTATAACAGAGAGGTTTCGACCAATCACAGAGCAGTAATAATATATTATGTATTTAGCTCACGCCCAGAAGGTCGTCCTCTATTAACTTTATAGCGCTATCGCGCATATGTACAGGTTGCTATGTCGCGGACGCAGCTCACCGTCGTCGCTGTGCGGCGCTCGCGTCCTGTGGGGCTTGCTGTAGCGCCCGACGTCCGAGCGCTTCCTCGCTCCGCCGCGCGCGGAATTCAAAAAAGGAAATGTGAAAGCTGAGGCAAATCAACCGGCCAATCAGAGCGCGTTATAAATATAACACATGGTTATGTTGTAATATCGGGCAAAGATAGGCCAGTCGGGATGATGGTGACATGCCATAGGGCAGGTTGATGATGCGCTAATGCAGGGCGGTACGAAGATGCTCTACGTCAGGCAAATGCCCAATGGGCGGAAACGGATGCACAGCAGACAAACATACACGATACTCTGTTAGTTGTAGAGGGCTAGCCGAGCGCCGCTGCTTCGCGGCGGTGGTTGTGGGTTTGGCCACAGTAGTGTGGGCCGCCCGCCTCCGCTTCGCTCCGGCGGGGGGATGGTTTCGTCAAAGGGATACATTGCTAAAGTGAAACGTACTTGAAGAAAAGGCATTGTTTTATGTAATTATGAAGTGTGTATTGCTGAATGTCTGCTTCGCCTAAACACCTTCGAATATCTGCCTGTACGCAATATTGTCAGTGTATGCACCATCGTCTTCCTCCAGCTCTGGACACTCGATCAAAGCCTTGAACTTGGACCTGGATGTAACTCTCGACAACGCAACATAGAGCTGTCCGTGGGAGAAACAGGGTGTCGCCAGATACAAACCTAGGTTCTGGACAGTTTGGCCTTGGGCTTTGTTGATGGTCATGGCGAACGCTGGTACAACTGGAAACTGCTTACGTCGCAAGCGGAAGGGGAACTCGCGCGCGTCCCCATCGCTGACGAAGACGATCCTTGGAATTAGAACGTTTTGGCCTAGGCGCTCGCCAGTCATGATGGTAGCATGAATAACGTGAGGCTTGAGCTGCACAACCCGCAGTCGTGTTCCGTTGCAGAGGCCCAAGTCGGGGTTCAGGTTTCTCATCATCATAATTGGTGCGCCTTCCTTCAATGTAAGCTTGTGTGGAGGAATACCGTTGATAGTCACCGAATGCAACACCTCCGGCTCGAAGAAGTTTCCTTCGTTGTCGTCATCCACTGAATCCACCGATAGATACTCGCGGGCCTCCCCGGAGAGTCGTTCAGAGACGGCTTGGTTGATGTGGTGCACCACGGCGTTGGTAGTCGTCAAGATGGTCCTGTTGGCGAAGTACTCGTCCGTAGCAACCTCGGGATCGTTGATGTCGGCGTACATCTTATCAATAATGTTCTTCAAACCCCGTGGAACAGCTCCAGGTGCGATTTCTTCGTCTTCAATGTCGTCTCCTTCTTCGTAGATGTTGTCGATCAGCTTATCGCGCGGAATCTTCACAAAGTCCCTGCCCAGTGACCTGTTGACCTCGTGCCTACCCTCTCCGACTTGTTGGAGAAACTCCGAGAAAGCCGCGAGCTCTGCGGCGGTGCTTTCGTTACTTGCCGATTGTACACGCATGTTTTCCGTGAGATGCAGCTGCTTGAAGTGTCGCCAGAGCGTAGATGACTTCAGACACGCGTCGATGGTCTCCGCTGGTGTGCCGCGCACTACCACCGGTAAAATCTGTCGGAAGTCACCCGAAAGTGCACCTACTTTTCCTCCAAAAGGCTCCTGGTCGTTACCCATGATGTCACGCAAAGTCCTGTGCACCGCTTCGAAGGCGTGCCTGTGCGTCATCGGAGCTTCGTCCCAGATAACCAAACTGGCCCGCTCGATCAACATCTTGAGGCGCGATTGTTTGTAAATCGCACACGTCGACTTGTCGTTCAGCCTGAGAGGTATCTTGAATGTTAAATGCGCTGTGCGCCCACCCATGAGCAACAGCGAAGCAATTCCACTCGATGCCACTGCAATCGCGATCTTCCCGGAGAGTCGCACCTTTGCATGGGTATGCCGCAGCAGAGTCGACTTTCCTGTACCCCCCTCACCGCCAATAAAGAACAGCTTGTTGCCTTGAACGGGTGCTTCGGCCGCCTGGATGATTTCGTCGTAAATAGCTCGTTGGCCATCGTTCAGCTGGCTTTCTTGGTCCACAATGGCTTGAAGCGTAGAGTGCTGGTACCCCTCCAATTCGCGTCGAATGAGGTTGTTCCGCAACAGCGAATCCAGCACCAGCCGCGGCTATACATCCAGCTGAGGGAGGTCAATGTCCGCCACTACGTAGCCATTGATCTGGATCAGGTCGTTAAGGTCCTTGCGTGTGTGTGGAACATAATCATGTCTTCGTTCTCCTGTCCTTCCAAGTCCTCGTATGTGAGCCCGAAGTCTTGTGAAAAACCTCGTAGAATTGATTCCATAGTAAGTGAACCTCCGAAACTTGAGAATAAACAATGATCGTCGCCAAGAGCTGGCGGAGTTGCTTCGACATCTTGAAGGCAGCGGCTTCTTCCATACACGCAATCCAATCTGCGTCGTCTTCAAGGTAGCCCTGTTTGAGTGCGGCCTGGCCGTACGACGCATACGTAACACCATCCACTGTCCGAAGCTTGGCAAATGACTGTGGCCCCTTGCAGTGGCACAGCAGTACACGCATGTAGAATCGCTCCATGTCCCGAGGGGTAACATGAACCATCCGCCCAAGCGCCGCTTGGTATTGTTTGCGACGAACCCATCTCTTTGCCTTGTCATCCCATCGGAATGGCTTCGGAATGTCTTGGTACACCATGGTCTTTGCCACTTGATTCTCCGAGGCCTCACTCGCGCACAGTTCGAAGAAGCGGGTCAACATCGAGTGGCGACCACGCGTGAGAACTCGATCCGGGTTGTCGCTCGAACGGAAGGTCACAAATTGCTCGTTCTCCAGGTGGATAGTCAGCTGTACAATGGAGTGCGTCTTGCCTCGAACGGAGAAGTCGAGAAGCCGCATACATGCCTCTATCGGAGATATACACCTTGCGTTCAGGTACCGAAGAATCTCGTTGGGATCCATCCTTGCACCGTTCGACTCCCCGCCCACCGTTTCCACAGTTATTACAGCCTTGTCGGACCCCTTGTAGACGTACTTGTACAGGTATTTGACTGCTGTGAGGGCTGTACAAACCTCCACGTTGATATGGCAGTTGTACTTCTGTGATAGGTAGGGGTTGTATGGAACCACCCACTGGTTAATGGTGGCGTTGTCGTACTCCCTTCCCTTGAACTTGAGTACTCCTGGAGGCCGACGGCGACGTCTGCAGAGAGGAAACCCGTTCACGTTTCCTTGTGTAACCTCTTCCAGCGGCTTCGGGTATCCCTTCGTGCACTGTCCGTCCTTCATGCACGGGCTGGAGAGGTTCGCCGCGCCACATGGATCATGCATCATGCATGTGAGTACGGTCTCGTACAGCTAGGGATTGATCTCGGCGTCCGGGAGCTCCGAAGAGCACAGCTTGTCGATGATTTGTCTTGTACGCGGCTTGTCTTCGTCTGCGAGAATGATTAGAATGTGTGCGTGTGGGAGCCCCCGCTTCTGGAACTCCACTACGTAGATCCGAGCGAGCACACGTCCCAGTACGCCTTCATCCAAGTCTTTCAGCATCGCCGCGAGTTTCTGCTGCCAAACGCGGGCTACGATGTCCGGGCGGTCTTGTGCGCTTTGGTTTGGCTCCGGTATCTTCTCCTGGATCTCGTCCCACGTAGGATTGCACGTCATAGTGACGAAGACGTCCGGTTTCCCGTACTCCCGCACGATAGCCATGGAATCTTGGTAAGACTTGTACATGGCCCGCGGACTCCCCGAATGCGTAGCTGGTAGAACGATGCGCTTGCCGATTTGGTCCAGGAAGTGTCCCGAGCGACGTTGCGGTTCGTCTGGGTGCTGTAGCGCCCCCGTTTCGCGGTTGTACACCGTCAGTAGAGCTTCTCCCTCGCGCAGAACCGCCGTGTTTTCACTTAGAACGTCTTGAACCCCGCCATACTGGTCGGCCCGTAGTTTGGCTTGATGGGATGCCACCCAACGCAGTTGCTCTTGCTCGCACTTGGCTCGTTGATCTACGCAGTACTGCTGAAATAATCGTCCACCTTGGTGCAGTACCGACTCATCACCGACTTTCTGAAATAAGCGGTAGGCTACATGCTCGCGGAGGGACATTTCACGCTTCTTTCTGCGTATCACGTTGTTCGCATACACGTCTGTGTAGGTCCAACCCAGTTCTCCATGCGGAAGAAGTAGTGGGTACTGCAACGGGTCATACACAGAGTGTGTCTCGAAAAGGCGCAACAGAGAGTGATCTTTTGCACACAGAAGGATGTCGCGCGGGCTGTCCAAGTTGCCATCCTCGATAAGAGTCGCTCCAACTTCCGAGACCGTTGGTAGGTTGTGGGTTCGCGGGTTCGACCTCTTTTCATGTAGCCGGAACACCATATCAACCACCTCCTTTCCCGCCGCCTGGTCGGCGCGCAGCTTCTCCGCGAAGTTGAGATATTGTTGCGCGAACGGATTGCACTCCTCCATCATTTGCTCGATCTCCAGCATCGTTCCAGAATCGAGGTCAGCGAAGATACCTCGGCGTCGCTCCGATCGCTGTTGCATGTCTGGATCGACAATGTAGATCTGGGCAAACATGGGAGGCATGGGCTCATTTGTGAACGTATCGATACGCGGAAGTAGAGAGCCCAGGTAGTGACCCATGGCTCCTTGAATGCGATACGTGTATACGCCTCGTTGTCCCGCAACGCTCTCGTCTTGGTTCACGTCCCTGAAGTTGTACCGGCTGCTACAGGAAGCCCCAATCGACGTGAAGGCAAACACTTTATTGTAGGCTCGGATGCGGCGCCGAAACACGGCGTCCGTGTACAACTGGTGCAATCGCGGAGGCGCAGCTGGTAGGGAAGGTAGCTGCACCGCTCCCTCTAAACAACAGCCTTTCTTGGACTCTGCAGGCCACTTCCACGCGTTGCAATGAGGGCAAACCGTAGTCGGAGGCAGTGTGTGGCGACCATTGATGATGTTGTCGCCGCTGAGCATAGAGACTCTGAAATCCTCCTGGTTCGCGAGTGCATGACCTCAGCGAAGGATACTGCGCCGTATACGCTCTTGTTGTCGCCGCTCCTCTCTCTCCTCCTCCTCTTGAGCATCGCGAACCGTTGCTTGATGCTCCCGGCGGTCGGCCCTCTCCGCTTCGACCACTTCCTGGCTTAGCGCAGCCCGACGGTAATCTTGGCGAACACGGTCACGTTCCTGGCGTTCTTGACGTTCATCAGGCGTTTCCTGCTGTCGATGTTGTGCATGTAGGAGACAGTCGGTCTCCTGCATGATCTCCCGTTGTTGCTCGGTTTGGTTGGCTCTTCTACCGGCCTGTAGTAAACGGCTTTGTTCACGCGCTGTGCTTCGTTCGGCCTCGGTTAGTAGAGCCCTACGTGTTCGTTGGCGTTCTGCATCTCTACGTCTTTGACGCTCGCGTTGGGATCCCGTCATGTTCGCCCTTCTGACCTGGGCCCTCTCTCTGTCTCGCGCACGGCGTCGTTCTGTTTGAGACGCCGTCATTGCTGCACGCCTCCTACGCGCTGCCTTCGCCAGGGTCGGGCCGGGAACTTGCTCCGTTGTGCTGACATCGGCTGCTATAACTGTAGAATCAACAGGCGCCGCTGCCACTCGCTCTCTTCGAGTAAACCTTCAAGATGACTAGGTTTGGCCTGTCATCTTGTTTCTTGCAGCGAGAGCTAGTCTCACTGGGGGCTGCAGTCCTCAGCATCGCGTGCCCAATGTCGGTGCGCGTGACCGCATTACCAGTAGGGCGCCCCGCGCCTACTGGATGTTCGCGTGTTTTTTGTTGGTCCGCGGCGATGCCCGGCATCGCCACGACGGCCACTTCCAGGGGGCATGGGAGCTGTGCACTCCCGTGCAAAGTGACCGATCCTTCCGCAACGGAAGTATCGCACGTTACCTCCCTGATGCTGGTAACCAGCCGTTGTTGCGTTCGAGAGGTCCATTGGTTCTGGACCTCCCGTCCTCACTACCGGGCGCGGTTGCGGCCTCGGCACATTTGCATGGAGTTTAGCCTACCGCAGGCTAAACGCTTCTTCCATGACAAGTGTGATTGCAGCTTCGACAGTACTCGGGTACTCTCGGAAGAGATAGGTCTTCATGGGCCCATCTCGAAGTCCCGTCATGAACGTGACGACCTTAGCCGCCTCGTCAATTGGATTAGTCACGATGTTTGATACCAAGTATCGTGCGCGCTGCGCGTAAGCATGAACGTCATGCTTACCCTGCTGAAGGTCGAGGAACTCCGCCCTCGACCGGAACTCGTTTTGCGGGGGCTCAAACACTTGTCTGAGCTCCTCTTTGAATACTTCGTACGTGCTGAAGCACGTAGGATCGGAGAGTCGGCGCCCATACGCTCAAATCCTTGCGCGTCCGCCAAGGCAGGACATGGCGAACTCGACGTTCGACAGCGGGTCGACGATGCGTCGAGCCGCTATGGCTGTGTCAAGCTCGACAAGCCATCGGAGGAGAGGCTCGGCCTCTCTTTCCACGTAATTGCTTACGCTCAACTTTAATGGTTGAGCACGCGGTGTCGTCCCTGACGACGCCGTCACTGAGGAAGCAGCGTCACGCTGCTCCTTCATGATGAACCCCAGAGCAACACCATGTTGCTCCGTCGGCGATAGCGTACGCAGCATTGTAGCTATCGCCGCTTCTCCAATGACTATTTACAGTCGTTGGAGGGCTTCCCACAATGAGTCAGACAGGTGGGGGCAGTCAGCGCGTGCAACATGCGTTGCAAGCGTGTTGGAGATCTCCATGGGCACCTCCATGCTGTAGTGCAACAGGATGGTGCTCAACAGGTGGAGGTCCCGTGCCCCAGGGTGATCAAGGACTACCACGTCTTCATGGGAGGCGTGGACAACGTCCACGACCGGTTGCGCTTGCAGCGCTACTCACTGCAGCGCGCGGTGAGCTTCAAGAAGTACTACAAGTCCTTCGTGCTGGGGCCTATCGTCTTGGCCATAGTCAATGGCTATATCATCCACAAAGGCTACCACAAAAGTAAGGAGTCGCGCCCATTAACGCACGTCAAGTATATGATAACGCTTCATCTGCAGCTTTGCCAGCTGAAACCCACGGACATGTACGAAGGCAACGCTTTTGGGGCACCCCCACGCGCTGCTGAACCAGCCTACGAGCCTCTTCCCGTCGGGGGGAGGGGGCAGCACTGCGAACACTCGGAGCGTCAGAGCGATGAATGACGGAACGAAGGCACACAGACTAAGCGACACCAGCGCTCATGCAAAGTTTGCTCGGTCTTGCGGACTGGAAACCATCGCGCGTCAACGACGACGTACGTTTGTCAAGACTGTAACAAGGTAGGCCCACTCTTTCTTTGTATGTGCGCTCGTCGGGAAGTTTGCGGGGCCGCCATGACTTACTGGGATATCTGGTACAAGGAGTGGGTAATTAGTTTGTAAGGAGAACTACGAGAGATCCTAGGACTACGAGGAGCGTAGATAAAACTTCGAGCATCTAATTCAAACTCAGTTGTGGACTTTCACTCAAGAGCTCAAGACACTTAACAGCCACGTGACAGACGTACACGGCCTCCGGGTGGAACAGTGATGCCGAAAGAGTTTTGATAGAGTAAACGGATCAAACCGAGAACTTTTTTTTGGTGTTGTTCGTCTCTTTTTACGACCAATCTTCCAACCAAATCCCCGCTGAAAATGATTGCAACGACCCAATTGTCATATTTGAGGAGTGGAACGTAACAAAAGGAGGTTTCTTCGTTTCATGGTTTGATGATGAAACAAAAACCGCGTTGGAGCAACAAACCGTCCACAGCCCTTTTAAGGAGAAACGCTTGTTCGGCATTACTGGGGAAGCTGGAGACACCCGGGCGGGAGCACATCTTGGCAGGCGGTGGCGTCCCCCAAGCGCGTGTTGGCTGCTGGCCGTTCACCAGATACTAGCCGTCGAACGTAATCATAAATGAGAGTGTGCGAATGAGGCTTGGTAGTCGAGTGAGTAGTTGGAAGGAAATCCGAAAGTGAGCTCGATTTAGGTTAGTGTGTTTGCCAGCTAGCAGTCCCTACTGTATGCAATGTTCCCTAGTAGGTGCGGCTTGTAGATGTGGTCCAAACGATCTCGGCTGCGGTCCAAACGAAGTTGCCAGTCGTAAGACTGATCCGCCTAGTCACGGCTGCGGCTCAAAACGGTTGACTCAACACATGCAAATCATAAGCACCCAAATTGAAGTTGTCGTCCAATCACATTCCAGTATCAGAGATAGTCCAGCCAATCAGGTTGCGAGATCTTCCCATCTTCAACCACAGACCCCGGTGGCACGTGCCAGCACGCGCAGGCCGTCTGCTTCGCGGTAGGGATCCAGTCGATCAGACAGCGAAGTGCAACCTCAACACCCCCACTCAATTCGATGTCTCGAGCTTGGGTCCAACGTTGCTACATATCATCAAGTAGCGGAGCGTCTTCGACGATAGACCCTTCGTCATGAAGTCAGCGAGCTGGTTCTTGGTCTCCACATACTCCAGCGCGACTTCGTTGCTCACCACCTTCTCGCGAATGAAGTGGTAGCGTATGTCGATGTGTTTCGTGCGAGCTTGGTATCCAACATTCTTCGCCAATGCCATCGCGCCTTGGTTGTCTTCATAGATCACCGTAGCCCCCACTTGTTCAGTGCCAATGTCCTTCAATAGACGGCGCATCGAGACGCACTCCTTCACGCATTCGCTCAGCGCCATATACTCGACCTCTGTAGAACTTAACGCGACAGTCTTCTGATACGTCGAACGCCACACCACAGGAGCACCGCACATCATTAACATCGTCCCGCTTACGGAACGACGGTCGTCGCGGCTGCCGGCCCAGTCCGCATCCGAGTAGGCGACGAGCTCGGTTCCACATAACCCATCGTACGTGATGCCCACGTCCTTGGTCTTCAGTAGGTAGCGCACTACCTTGATTCCGGCGTCCCAGTGCTTCTGGCCAGGGTTCTCCAGGAAACGACTCAACTTGGCAACCACGACCGAAATGTCAGGTCGTGTTCCACATGCCAGGTACATCAGGCTGCCCACCAGCGATCGGTAGGGCTTCGACTTCATCTTGGTCTTCTCTTCTTCCGCCTGCGGTTCGTCGGCCTTGGTCAGATGAACTCCAGCTTCCATAGGCGATGTGCACGGCTTCGCGTTCTCTTGCCCAAACTTCTTGATGATCGACTCGGTGTACGCTTGTTGAGAGATCCTCAGTGTCTTGCGATCCATGTTGTAGTCGATCTCAATTCCAAGAATGAAACGTGCGCGCCCGAGGTCCTTGATTCGAAACTTCTCCGTGATTCCAGCCTTCACCGATGTAATCACCGCATTGTCCCGCGATGCGATCAGCATGTCGTCCACGTAGAGACACACAATGCAGTGGTTGTCTCCATCCCCTCTTGTGTACACACACGGGTCGGCGTCAGCAGGCTTGAATCCCATCACCTTGAGGTGCGCGTCAATCGTTTCGTTCCATATTCGTGACGCCTGCTTGAGTCCGTACAAACTTTGCAGCAACATGCAAACGACGTCCTCTTCACCATCTTCTTCGGCAAGAGTCAAGAGATCTCGGAGTCCCTCTGGCAAGTCCATGTAGATCTCTTCTTCCAGCTTGCTGTACAGGAACGCGGTGTCGACGTCGCATTGCTCGATGTCGTATCCATCTGCGACACACTTCGCCAGTTTGGCGCGAATCGAGTTGAGATAAGCCAGCGGGGCGTACGTCTCTTCGTAGTCCACGCCGTGACGTTGCGAGTAACCCTTGGCTACGAGACGGGCCTTGTGATGAATGACTTGTCCCTTCTCATTGCGTTTCAATGCGAATACCCAGCGACAGCCGATCGGTCGTTGGTGAGCTGGTCTCGGCACCAGCTTCCATGTCTTGTTTGCTACGAGCGACTTCAACTCGCTCTGCATAGCCCTCTTCCATTCCACTTGGTCCGCACTCGCCATAGCTTCTTCATATGACGTCGGGACCTCTTCCGTTGCAGCCATTGCTTGGCCACCTTCAATTGCATATTGGTCCTCGTTAACCTGAACTCTGCCTTGAATCATCTTCTGGCGCTTCGTGCCAGTAGTCGAGGGTGCCACGACTTGCTTCTTGCGAGCGCCTGCCTCTTCAGGATCCGTTGTCTCGTCAATGTGGCGAGCATGCGATCGGGTAATCATATGATGTGTCGATCCGTATGGCACGATCGCATCGTTTACGCCCATGTCACGTTGAAGTGGGATAACGTCCCCAACTTCAGAATCCATTGGCACGACTTGTCCTGACTCGTCCGGTTGATACCCACCATGGCTGGGCTGCTCCACCTTGACTTCGTCGTCATCCAGCTCCATTTTCTCCACCATGTCATCCAGACTTGTTGTTTCCACGAACTTCACGGTGCGCACGATTTGCACCTTTCCCGTCGCCACGTTGAGTACTCGGTATCCCTTGACACCATCCTCGTAGCCAACGAATCGACACTTGAAGGCCTTAGCATCCAACTTGCGGCGCTTCTCGTCGGGAATGTGCGCGTAGCCAACTGAACCAAATACTTTCATGTTCTTGAGCTGCGGCTTGGTTCCATGCACAATTTCGTAGGGCGTCTTGACGTTCACCGAGTTGGGGAGCCGGTTGATGATCCACGCAGCCGTGTTTACGGCTTCGGCCCACCACTTTTTCTCAATGGCTTCGTGGTAGAGCATACAGCGCGCCATCTCCACCAAACTTCGGTTCATGCGCTCAGCCAGTCCATTTTGCTGAGGCGTGTATTGCACCGTCTTTTCATGCTTGATGCCACTGCGGTCGAGGTAGGCCTTGAACTGCTTGCCCGTGTACTCGCCACCATTGTCAGAACGCAGGCGCTTGATCGCCTTGCCTGTTGCATTCTCCATTGCCGCCTTGAAGATCTTGAACTTCGACAGCACTTCCGATTTGGCCTTCATGAAGTAGATGGTCACGTGACGTGAGTAGTCATCAATGAAGGTTACCACATACGTGCAGACACCGGGTGTCTTGGTCTGCATCGGACCCATCACGTCCGTGTGAACCAGATCCAGTACGCCTGCACTCTTGACGAGCTTCTCCGGGTGGCGCGGATAGTCGTCCGCTCTCATCTTGCCCATGCAGCAGCCTGCGCAGACGGTACCACTTGTGACACCATCCGAAACGCAAGGCACTCCGTCTGCCATGGTCAACAGCTGTTCGTAACGTTTGAACGGGATGTGGCCGAGACGGGCGTGCACAACGGCCCATGGCTCCTTACGAGATGCCGTCGCCGCACGACACACCTCGCCCCCCACTGTCTTCAACTTGTCGACGTTTCCAAAACGTTTGGCCTCCATGACGGTAGCATCGCCATAGCGAAAGACACACTTGTCCTTGCTGAACTGCGCGACGACGTCCTTCTCGGCCAGCTTCGCAACCGAGATGAGGCTTCCATCAACTTCAGGGATGTATAGCACATCCGACAGCGTGACAGACGTTCCGTCCATCAGCTTCATTCCGACGGTGCCCTTTGCAACTGCGTCGATTTTCGTGCCATCCGCGATCGTGATGCGGACTGGCGTCTTCAGCTCCTTCATGGACACGAACTTGTCCCGGACGCTGGTCATGTGCGAGCTGGCACCGGAGTCCACGAGCCACTCCGACTTGTCCATCGCACCCGTTGCCGTAAACGCGAAGTCGGACGCAGCTTGCGCGACTTGCCCACGTTCGTTGTTGACCTTCTTCTTGCGGCACTCGAATTCCTTGTGACCAGTCTTCTTGCAGTAGAAGCACTTGCCGTTGAACCGATGCTTGAAATTCTCCTTCTTCTTCGTAGCAAACGCCTTCTCTTGAGCCGATGACGATTCATCCGAGGCTTCAACACCAGCGAGCGCTTGGATTGCGTACGAGAGCGTCATGTTCGGCGTGTTCTCGAGCACGGTACTGATCATCCGGTACTCATCGGTCAAACTGCCGAGCAGCAGCACGAGTTGGCGGGTCTCGTCGAGAGGCTCACCAATCGTCTCCATTTGGAGCACGATTTCCTTGAATCGGTCCACGTGCGTCGTGAACCGCGTACCGGGCTCCATCTTGAAGTTATGCAGCTTCTTGGTGACGAGGAGTCGGTTCTTGAGCGTGCTCCGGTTGAACTGCTCCTGGAGCATGGTCCATGCGTCCATCGCAGTCATCGCACCACGGATGTAGACTTGGAATGTGAGGCTGACGTCGCCAGCGATCACTCCAAGGGCTTTCAGATCGTCGGTCTTCCATGCATCCGTGGTGCGGTTGCTCACCGGGTCGAACTCTGCCTTGATGATGTGGGGCAGCAGTCCCTTGCGCGAGAGCTTCATCCGCATGTTGAACTCCCAGTGGAAGTAGTTATCTTCCACGAGCTTGACGGTGTCCGCGTAGCTTGGGCTCATAACCAAATGAGAGTGTGCGAATGAGGCTTGGTAGTCGAGTGAGTAGTTGGAAGGAAATCCGAAAGTGAGCTCGATTTAGGTTAGTGTGTTTGCCAGCTAGCAGTCCCTACTGTATGCAATGTTCCCTAGTAGGTGCGGCTTGTAGATGTGGTCCAAACGATCTCGGCTGCGGTCCAAACGAAGTTGCCAGTCGTAAGACTGATCCGCCTAGTCACGGCTGCGGCTCAAAACGGTTGACTCAACACATGCAAATCATAAGCACCCAAATTGAAGTTGTCGTCCAATCACATTCCAGTATCAGAGATAGTCCAGCCAATCAGGTTGCGAGATCTTCCCATCTTCAACCACAGACCCCGGTGGCACGTGCCAGCACGCGCAGGCCGTCTGCCTCGCGGTAGGGATCCAGTCGATCAGACAGCGAAGTGCAACCTCAACAATCAGGTACACGAAGCCGTTCTGGCCGTGTTGTAGGGCGAGCGAGCGACGCCGTCGCTGTCCACGTTGGGCAGCTGCTCCAGCGCCGTCTCCACGGCGCTCGCGTTCCACGCCACTCACGACGTCGTCGCCGAGCCGCGCGCGTTGGTGAAAGTCACGCGATCGCCGCCACCGTGAACGTCTGCACCTCGTCCACGCAGCGCGTCAGCTCCACGCGGTAGCGCAGCCCGAGCGCGCCGTTCGCGCCCTCGGGTTTGACGTGCAGCGGCGGGAAGAACTGCACGCGCACCGCCGAGTCGCTCGCGGGCGACACCAGAACCTTCTCGGGCGGGCCGGGCACGTCCTCACGCGTGAACAGCTGGCGCGCACCGCGACGAAGATCAACAGCAGCGCCACGCACAGCATCCTAGTGATGAGGCCTGTAGCTGCGCTCGGCCTAGTGCATCGAGGCCTGCGTCGCTGCATGAATGCCCGGCTGCTCTACCGTGGACCGAGATATCTGCTCTCCTCATCTGGATCGTCGCGTGAGACTGCTGGGAAACGGCGCGACCTTCGGGCGCAGCTGAAGGACCATTTTGGCGGGCGCATCATTTGGACCAAGTTTGGATAGAAACGCCAATTTTTGGATAGAAACGAAAAGAGGCAGCTTTAGCAACGATGTACCACGTACGTGGTACAGTCGCGTTGAAGGGATTCTTTTTTTGCGATCGTTTGCCCTTGAGATTGCATTCGCCTCGTGCACAACCGGGAGAAGCGCTAACTAATAGCACCGCACCGCACACAATACCTTGGCCGCTGATAGGCAGCCATACTCCCTGTAGGCTGTGAATCACTGACGAAGGTGACAATCCACGCAATCGAGAGCAACTGGCATGTTCGCAGTCAGCGAATTAACTTTGAAGCGTATTCATGTATTATGCAAGCATTGTTCTAGTTGAACGCTTTCCATGTTCAGCATATTCTGGTCAAAGACTGGATCTTTTACTGTGACTGGGTATAAACCCAGCGGGATACCTGTAGATGGTGAAATACCTTAACTGCGCGAATAAGTGTTGGTTCTCTGAGGAGACACATCGTTCTCGAGACAGCAAGCATATCGTGATTAGATCGGTCTCCCAGTAAATCACGGTTTTTTCAGCGTGTAGCTGTGTGTTCTGCCGATTTACGAAGACTTTTCCATGCCCACATACCAGACAAAGTCAAAATACCGGTGTAAGTTTGTCCAGTGCTGCCTGCGGACTGATGAACGCTAGTTAATGATCTCGACCGGTACGTTGGTGACTGGACAGATGCCGAGACGAATCCTCGAATGCTAGCGGGTTCATATTCGCACCAATTCAATACCATGTCTCTGCATTACCACACCGAGCAAGCAGTAAGCCCCCTCATACTTCGCTCAGAACTCGCGCCTCTACGTGTTGATCTCACTCCCGATCGAACCAGTGCATGCTCGAGTCGATGCACTTGGATAAGATCGAAGGGTAGCGAGCGTAAGCGCTTTACAGTTGACATGGGAGTGCACAAGTGCAGGAATTCGTGAAAAGCGCGATATTCAAATAATTGCATTGCCTCGCTTGAGCGATTGATTTGCACACGAAAACCCATAGGTTATCCCGAATTACCTAGTCTTTTGCAGGTTAATAGGTCCCTCATGCGATTCGACATGTTCTCGGGAGGATCTTGCCGTGGTGCCGACCAACTCCCTAGATGACCTACTATTCAGACTCTGAATCAGAGTCTCTCTACGGTTCCGCGGATGAGCAGACGTGAACTCCTTTCTATCGAGTCTGGAAAAACCTGCTGGTACTGGATGTACTGTAGCTACTGGCAACAAACGGCAAATGCGGGTGAAAGGGACAGAAGCGAGTGTCGTGGTTGAAGGGATTATGACAGGCGTGGATGTGACTTTGCCTCAGCCCACTGATGATAATTTCGACAGACCTTTGGAAAATATCTGGCCAAGACTATTACTGTACGCACATGCACCTATGGTACGTGCGTTTGCCGCAGTCACCACTTGCGGCGTGTCTTGCCAGGAAACATCTGGTATTATCAATGGGATGTGGTCGAAGTCAACACTGCTGACTTATCGGCTCCTGCTCTCTGGCTCTTCTGTTACTCAGTACTTGCAGACTGTACATGTATATTCTACATTGCAAGGCTGCTGCAGACAGTATTATGTATGATTGAATTATTTACACTTGCTTTACTGGTAATGACAGCGCCTACGCTATGATCACCGCCATCACTGATTGCCAGTTAGGTTATTCGATCAATCAATAACTTGGTGTGCATGTATCAGGAGGCAGAGTCTACTTAATCTAAATGGTTGCGTGTGGTTCGGCTCGTGTTCATGTCGCTCCATTCACATGCCAACGATCAGTCTCGTTTAGATAGGTGCCCGAAGTTGTACCCGGACACTATTTGATATGCTTCTATATGGCAGAGTACACATACTGTATTGTGTTTTGCAACGGTTTGTTGTTTTCTCCCGTCGTTATTATTAGATGCTGTTATTTTAGTGATCAGTTTCCTAGTGAGTTCGAGATCGATCTCAACGATTCATTTTGCATTTCCAAGAGGCACATCAAGGCTAATGCAGTAAAGTAAATTGGGGTCAAAACCACACCACCTGATTTACGCATCGGTTTAATAATAGCGAACGTGCTCTAATATGTAGGGATGTGTGCGACAGGTGTGTTCAGTACGTGGCAGAAGCAATGTCTCCCGATCAACCGATCCCATCGTTTAGCTTGCCGTAGTGCCGGATGCTGGAGCACCTTGGCGGCAAAGTTGGCAAGGTACTGTATGTCAACTTCGCACGCAGTGCGAAGCGAAGCTTGATGCCATGAATTAGGTATAGTATCGGTACAATCGAGTCAACGACAGCTCCCAGGCTCTCGGGGAGCTAGAAATGGCGTTCGTTCAGGAAGCAGTGCGACGGTCTTCGCTTCATTCTTAGTTTTCCAACCTACCATCAAGAAACTCGAGTTACAACGATGAAGTTCCTCTTTCAGGTCGTGGCGGCGGCGGTTATGCTACTGACAAGCGGCACTGACGCTGCTTGGGAAATTTATCGAGTGACCCAGGACTTCGGCGAACCCCACGGCAACCTTTTTACGGATACGACCTTTGCCATCGCTAGACAAAGCGTGCACTCCGTCACGATCCGCACGGGCGAACGTGTAAATGGCGTCGGAATTGACGTTACAAGCCCGGACGGGAAGAGGAACAATCCGTTCCACGGCGGCAACGGCGGCAGCCCGCAGACTCTCACTCTGAACTCTGGTGAACGCTTCCAGTGTTTGGAGGCTCACTGGGGTAAATACAAAGGCCGTACGCGCATCGTACATCAAGATCATGGCAGATCGATTGCTGGTGGTACCACCACGACCAAGACCGGAACAGTTTGTGCACCCGACGGTTTCCAACTAGGCGGCTTTAGTGGCTCGTCGGGTGCGGAACTCGATCAAGTGGGTGCTGTTTGGACCATGAACTAGGCGCGGGTCGAGTTCCTGCTCCAGTGCATCTGAGTAGTGGATTTCTCACACGAAGGTGAGATTGCTTCTCCAGGTTGCGCACGAGGCGAATGCCATCTCACCTTTCGGCACGTGACTGTACCATCTAGGTGGTACATCGTTGCTAAAGCTGCCCACTTTTTTCATTTCTATCCAAAAATTGGCGTTTCTATCCAAAACTGGTGCCGTGCGAGGATTAATAGTAGTATTGCGTTTGTTCCCCTTCGTCCGCCCAATTCGTTCTCAAATGATGCGCCCGCTCGGTTTACGAAACTTACCAGCACCATTCCGATACTAACCATGATAGACAACAAGTTCACCATTAAGCGACTCACAGACGGGACTAAATCGGAAGTACAGAAGACCGTGGACTGCAAGTTCTTCTCAATCCGAGAAGCGGTTAGTAATGGAAAGAACGCACCCTGATGTAGTGCACCGCCAACCTTATGTTGGCTGATACACTCACAAAGGCATTTTCTACAAGATTCAAGGATCTTTGACATGCGTTGGTCGTACGTGTGCTCAGCGCAACCGGAGAAGTGCTCGAACATCCAGCTTGACCCACGCTGAATGATATGACTAGTGCAGCAGGTGCTACGCAACTTACAGTAATAGGTACAAGCCAAGCCTAGACTGCGTTGTAACAACACTTGGGAATGAATAACTTCTCGTTTCTCCAACGTAAGCTGGGCTACCGCGTAGATGTAACGTCGGATGCTTTATATCTTGACAACAAGTTGAAACGTGAATATGTTTTCTTACTTAGTTAAGGTTCAACCTCGCTGACGCTGCGCTTTAGCAGCTAGTAGTTTAGTATGTAAACACGGCGTCATCAGTAGTAATGCTTAGAATATTACTCCGGCGTTTTTTTTTTCTAACGGTAATTTACCAACAAGAACGATCCTGGAACGTTCTACACCAACAGACACTTTTCCTTTGATACCACCGCTAACCACCCTCTGGTGCGAAGGAGGTCTCCTCCACACCTCCGAGCACCACAGATAGCAACAATAACTATATAAGTAATAGAGGGTCGTATCACACAAAGTCGATTGATGTTATGCGAAAAAAAAATACCATTAGCTTAGAGCTCATTTAGAGCAGCTAACAACTTGGGCATCTTCTCATTAACAAAGTCATTCTTCTTCAGCCAATCGATGTATCCACAATCGAATGAATAGATCTGTTGGATAGTCTTCCCTTTGTGCTTTCCCCACGTCATTAGGAACGACCCGTCATCATTAGTGAATTTGCTCTTAATAAACTCAGCAATCACAGGGTTCGAATCTATTAGAATCTTTTGATTCAGCAGCCAACGACAGTAGCCTGGATCAGAAGCATATACATCTTCAATAACCTTTCCTTTATGCTTACCAAACGTTAATGAACTCATGATTATTATCCAGTCTATCTATATAGATAGGCATCAGGAATTATTTGAAAAAATAATATTTAATTATGGGCATTCATGATCTTAGAAAAAGCAAATCAATCATTAGCATAAGTATGAATAACTTCACAGATAGAGGAGTCTTACACTTACTCGTGTCCCAGGTTAGTATCGATATAAAAGTTAAGCAAATCGCTCGTGGGTCAGATAAGACGCTCATATTAGTCAAGACTAATGATGATAGAATTATGTTAAAGAAAGGCGATTATATAATCGTTCGATCCTACAAACGAGAACTTAGTTAGCGGAATATTCGATCACTTCACCTGTGAGTCTATTAAACGTCATCTAGTTCTCGAATCCAACAAGAACCAACATGTTGCAGCCTTGTGTCGAGGCGTTCGTCCCCATTACCTGGATACTCTGAGGAACATCCTTCTCTGTCAAACGAGATACATCGGCTGCGAGGACACGGTTAGTCTGCTGCCAGGTTTGGTAGTCAATAAGGCCGTTCGATAACTCCTTTGTTTGGTCACCATTGTCGCAAAAGCGTCGTCACGCTTTGGTATATGGTAGCACTTGAGCAGAGGAAGTAGTAGCTGAAGCACTCAGGCAAGATGCCGTCGCCGTAGCAATCAGCACTTGGTTGTTCTTGAACGGGTAAATTGAGATCTGATTGAGTTTTAGTCGTGCTTCGCTTTCTAGCTCTCACTACTGCACTACATTACTCTTTTCCTTTTCATCTAACATGTGACTTGAACTGCAACTTCAATTTGATCTTGAGCGGCGCACAGCCAGGAGCGGATCACAGCTGCCGTGTTCATCCGCTAGAAATGGTCGTGTTCAACATTAAGTTCTCGTCCTCATAGCTGTCTCGATTTGACTCGTAGCAGCTTCGATATTCTCGTGACATTCCCTCCCCTTAGCGAGCCCCCCCCCCGCTTTCGTTCGTGGTAGCGATCAATGAGCCCGGCAATTGAAGTTAGGTTAACTGCGGGCTCCCAAGTTGTTTTGGTTTGCCCCAGCCACTTGACCTTGTAAAGCTCGTTCCCTTTGCTGCGTTTGTAGTCGATGATATCTTCGACTAACTCGCCTTCGGTGCCATCTGCCAGTCGTACTTTGAAAAGCCGTTGGTTAGGTCGGCGATATGGCTTGGCAATGTATGGCTTCAGTAGACTCGTGTGGAAGACCGGGTGCATTCGCAATTTTGGGGGCAGCATCAGTTTGTAGTAGCCCCGCCCAATATTTTCTGTAATCTCAAAAGGGCCTATCCATCGTGCTCCGAGCTTCTTCTTCGTTGTTCCGAGGTGTCGTGCGGCTATGTGTTGTCCAGACAGGAATACTTCATCGCCGATGTTGAACGTCTGCGGTTTTCGATTCTTGTTGTAGTATTCCGCCATGCGGTCCTGGACCTCTGCAATGCTACGCCGTGCTTTCGCCAAGGTGTCCGCATGTCTTGCTACGAATTCAGAATGCTTCATCTGACGAGTGTTGCCTACTCTAGGCGGGAGGAGCAGTGTTGCTGGTGTCCGAGGAATATATCCAATGTCGGCTTCAAAAGGCGACATACTTATTGACGACTGAAACCGTGCGTTGTAAGCAAATTCAGCTAGACACAGGTGGTGATCCCAGTCATTAGAATCTGCATTCGAAAAGGCTCTTAAGTAGTTCTCCAATGTCTGGTTCAATCGCTCATTTATCCCGTCCCCCTGCGGTCTGAATGCTGTTGTCATTTTTTGTTTCACTCCTAACAGCTCGCACAGATTTTTCCAGAAGCTTGAAGTGAACTTAGCATCACGATCGGAAACTACCACATTCGGCAAGCCATGTAGTCGAAATATATCTTTGTGAAATCGCACTGCAACGTCATTTGCCGTGTCCGAGCCCTTCCCGGCTACAAAGGGAGTCCTCTTGGTCAAATGATCAACCACGATCATCACACTAACGTGGGCACGAGGCGTCGTTGGTAGTCCAGTAATACAGTCCATGGCAATGTGGCTCCATCGCTGAGTTGGAATGTCATGACTGTTCAATAGTCGTGGGGGTCTCTCATTACGAGCCTTGGTTCGAGCGCAAATTTCACATCCTTTGACGTACTTCGTAATATCACGGAGCATCCGTGGCCAATAGTAGTGTTCTGCAATCAGACGGCACGTACGATCAATGCCCGGGTGGCCATACACAGGTTGTCGTGAAATTTCTCGCAGACATGCTCCAACAGTTCACGCACTCGCGGCAAAACGAATCGGGGTGAGGCATGATGTCCTGCTTGGTAGTACAACCGTCCGTCCATCAGCGAGTATCGTTCCAATGCCGTGGAGCAGCTAGCGGACTCGATTCCTCTTTTTTCACGAAGTAGGCCGGGTCAAGTAGACGCAGTAGAGCTTTGGTCGTGTCATCTTCCCCATATTGTCTGACTGCTTCCTTCACTGTAGCTGACAAAGCGGAATCAACTCGTTGACGTACATGTCGACGAGTTGAAATTGCAGCTAGTGTCACCGGCTCAATTTTGTCCATAAAATCAGGCCTTCGCGAAATGCCATCAGCGACGCTGTTTGTTACTCTTTTGATATACCGAATTTGAAATTGGTGCTCCGCAAGTTCGTTGTACCACCTGGCGATACGTCGCGAAATCGATTTTTGCTTAAACACGGTCTCCAGACTTTTGTGATCAGTCTCCACTACAAAGGGTCTGTCCAAGAGATACACTCTCCAGCTACGAAGCCCAAATAAAATGGCTAGAAGCTCTTTTTCACGAACTGAGTAGTTCAATTCTGCAGCTTTGTACTTCCGGCCTCCAAATGCAACAGGTCTTTCGATCTCGACACCATCCTGTACTTCTTTCTGGTAAAGGACGCCCCCAACTGCAAAGTCAGACGCATCCATTCTCATGAAGAAGTCCTTTCCAAAATCAGGAATTGCAAGTACCGGTGTTTGTCCAACCTTCACCTTCAATCGCTCAAAATGTTCTATCAGGACAGGGGTCCATTCTAATTGCTTGTTCTTAGACTTCAGCAAGTTAAACAGAGGTCCCGCATCGTCAGCAAACCGTCGACAGAACCGCTGAACGTACGCGGCCGTACCAAGAAACGACTGTAAGTCATGCCTCGTAGCTGGCCGTGGCCAATTCTGAATGACCCTCACTTTGTCCGGGCTGACCCTGACTCCATCGCGGCCGACAATATCACCCAGACACGGAATGGAATCCGCACAGAACACACACTTACTGAGTTTTACAAAGAATTTGTGTTTATCCAGTCGTGCAAAGACTCGATCCAGTGCGTCCAAATGCTCTTGCAGGCTAGTACTCCGCGTGAATACATAGATATCGTCGAAGTAGCTCTGACAAATATCTACCAGATCACTCAAGATTCTTCGAATACCATCGTTGAAGGTCGCGGGGGCATTACACAAGTCCATCGGCACAACCAAATACTCGTAGAGGCCATCAGGAGCCTGAAACGCGGTGTATGGGATGTCCGACTACCGCATCCTAAACTGGTAACATCCACTTAGCAGGTCGAGACAGGAGTAGTAGTATGCACCCTGCATTTGTTCCTGAATCTTGTCCTCTCGTGGCATTGGCATTGTGCGCCGGATAGTGTTGAGGTTCATCGCACGAAAATCGTGCACAATTCTCCAGCCATCCGGTTTGCGAACGCAAAAGGTGGGTGCCCCATGAGGAGAGGTCGAGCGTCGAATGTACCCGACCGCTTCCATCTCGCGCACCCATCGAGTAATCTCAGCTTCTTGGGCCGGCGACTGCCTCCACTGCTGCCGGAAGACAGGTTCTTCAGATTTAACATTCATCTTATGCAGTCCATGCTCCACAGGTGGCAGTTCGGCCGGGAGTTTCTGCCTGAACAAGCTTGGGTATTTGCACAAGTATGGGTACACCGGATGATCTCCGAAATCTTCAATGTCTTTTGCTCGAGTAATTAGCGGTACCTCGGCTGGCTTAATCACCAGATCAAATTCTACCTCCTGAGGCTTCTTCATCAGTCGACGGAATTGTTTCATCGAGATGACTTTAGTCTCCCCCGTTTCCATCGAGTAAAACGACTGCTGCTCAGCTAACGTTACGTAATCTTTCATCCGAACGCGCTCGTGCTTCTGACTGAGCGCTGCCAGCCGAGCATGCAGCGTCTCCATCGAAGGCCGAATGCTCCCAGTTCTCCAATCGATACGAGGGTTTACTTGGCGAAGCCATGGCATGCCAAGCAATATCTTCTTGTCCTCTGGTACTGGAAGTAAATTAAATTCGGCTGTGTATGCCTCCATTCCCCCCAAACAGAGGGTAAGCTGCGCAGTTTTCTTTGGAATCACAACACTTTCTGCATTGGCCATGGTCAGTGATAGTAACACATCATGCCCCACAACACTATCCATCAAGCCCAACTGCTTAATAAATTCAGGAGTAACTGCACTAATCGATGCCCCGCTGTCGACAAAGCCAGTAGCAGCTACTACGTGCTCGTTTAGCCGAACCTCGCACTCCAAGTTCACAAATGTGTGTTTCGAACTCTCACCGACGTCAATGAATACGGCTTCATTATCATCACCCGACCTCACCACTGTAGTCTCCAGCTCCTGTGCTGACTTCCTCTCCACCAACCCACACTTGTCCCGTAATGGGCTTGGGACTAAACCCGCTCGATCGCCCGTCATCAAGCGGTTTACTCGTTTAAATGCTCACGAGCCTCATCGGCATCATCCACAACGAGCTTGTCGACGAGTGCGTAGAACTTAGCTCGGTAGTCAGTTTTATCATGTGTAGACTTTCGAGCACTCGACTGAGATCCTGGACGCTTCTCTGGATACTTGGTCCAGCACTCATCCGGATTGTGCTAACCTTTCTCACAATGATGGCACTTCTTCTTCCCACCAGCGCGACTCGTGTTGCTGTTCGACTTTGATGGAAGCGTAGCGCTTCTTGGAGAAAACTTGCCCTTGGAGTGTCCACTCGATATGTTTTTGGCACTATTCTGGCTTGGCTTGCTCTCCTCGAGTCGCTCCAGCTCAACCTCACTGAAACCTTCCGAGATCACCTCCTCAAGTGTCGCAGGTTTCTTGCGCAGAATTTGTTTCCTCAAATTACTGCTACTTAGGCCTTTTAAGAAAATCTCCATCGCAAAAACAGGATCGAGTGGCACCAAAAGGAGTTTTTCTTGGAACTTGGCTACATAGCCCTGGTAGGAACCACGTTGTTTGAAATTCAGCAATTCGTTCCTCAACTTCTGCTGAAAATTCGGTTCCTTGAAATTCTTCTCCATGGAACCCTTCATGGCACTCCAGGTATTCGCAGTCATCGGGTTGGTCATGTAAGTCTCATACCAGGTGGCTGCGTTCTTCCGCACGCACTGACCGAGCTCAAGGCCGACGACCGCGTCATCAACAGTGAGGTCGTAGCCTTTAAAGACAAAGTACGACTCAAATTGGAAGATGAAGCTGTTAAGCTTCACTCCATCAATGTCACCCTCAAAGATAGGGGGTTTCGTCTCCATCTTCCGCAGCTGTCGCATGGACGAAGTTGCCATCTCGACATCTTCCTGCTGGCGGCGTGGTCGGCTAGGTACCTGCACGGCGGAAGGTTGTTGCTGCTGCAGCTGCTGTTGTTGTTGCTGTAGATTCGCGACGGCGGCTGCCGTTTGTTGGGCCAGCTCCTGAACATGGCCGACAGCCGCAACGTGAGTCTGGAGCTCAGTAATTGCCGCAACTGTCTGGGAGACGGCGGCTTGAAATTGCCCCATCGCAGCAGTATTCCGCTGGGTCGATTCTTGCGTCGTTGCCACTGTTTGTACCAGGGCGTCGATGCCTTCTAGAATCCGGTCCAGGCGGTGGTTCACCTGGCCAATGCGCTCGTCCATCTCAGCCATAGTGGCCTCAACATTGTTGATGCGTTCGTCGGCTGGGTCTACTGGTCCATTAGCCAGCGCTAACTGACGTTCCGTAGCTTGGCGGCGCGTCTCCATGGTCGTTGTTTCTGCCAATTCTACTATGTCGCAAAAGCGTCGTCACGCTTTGGTATATGGTAGCACTTGAGCAGAGGAAGTAGTAGCTGAAGCACTCAGGCAAGATGCCGTCGCCGTAGCAATCAGTACTTGGTTGTTCTTGAACGGGTAAATTGAGATCTGATTGAGTTTTAGTCGTGCTTCGCTTTCTAGCTCTCACTACTGCGCTACATTACTCTTTTCCTTTTCATCTAACATGTGACTTGAACTGCAACTTCAATTTGATCTTGAGCGGCGCACAGCCAGGAGCGGATCACAGCTGCCGTGTTCATCCGCTAGAAATGGTCGTGTTCAACATTAAGTTCTCGTCCTCATAGCTGTCTCGATTTGACTCGTAGCAGCTTCGATATTCTCGTGACAACCATTGATCGAGCCGAGCTTAGAGAACTCATTAATGAAATCTTGGAAATCATAGTCATAGCTGATATCAAACACTTGCTGACTACCAATACGTACATTGAAATTACGAATCGACGAACCAGGCTGGACGGTCCAAGGAGCGCTATCGAAGCAACTTTGGAATTGCTGAATGGTAGAGGCATTGAAGTTGCCTGAAGAGGTCTCCGCGAATGGAAGTAGAGCAACTACCTTAGCGTTTTTCAGGCTTGCCGACAGCTGTAGGTCAAACGCAGTATTTAGCTGAGTAGAAGATACACCAGTGCCAGCTCGCTGGTAAAACCACTGCGCGTAGTAGTCCATATATCTGATAGTCTTGTTAGACTTACTGATGATAGCTTGGGGGTTCTCAAGATCAAGGAACGGAACATAGAGACGGGTAGTCGTGAATGGGAAGTATGTAGAATCAATAGTAGGCTCCAGGGAGTTTGTAATTGCACCCCACGCAACCGATATTTGGCCTGCGGTCGTAGCATTAAACACACCTGAGTTCGGAGCAGAGCCAGCAGCAGATGCTACCATAATAGGACAGCTCTGACCCGAAACAAGTGTAGTTGATGATAGAGTCATTGAGTTAGTCGCATCAAGTGTGATGACGGACGCACCCTGATTCACTCGGAAACGAAGCCTGATCTGGGGGTTAGCCATGAGGTCCAACTCCTTGAAAATCGGGTGAAGATCGACGAGTTTGATCTTAAGCATATAGCTCCACGTTCCTGCAACAGCACCTGCAGCAGTTGAACCAGGTAAAAAAGCACCACGTCCAAACTGGTTAGCGATCGTATTAGCAGCACCCGATGCGATAGTAGCCCATCCGTTCGTGTTCTGACCACCAGCTACTGGAGGGTTGCTTAGAGGACGCTTGACGAATCCATCATTTACAGGGTACGAAGCAGCATCGGTAGAAGACGTCCCAAGAGCTGGAGTAATATCCGCAGCAGTAGCGCTGTAGCCATCACCATAGAGACTACTGGCACCAGATGTGAATAACAACGAGCCCGAGCTATCAGGGAAAAGGAAATCTTCTGCACCATGCTTATTTACATAGTCGAGCGAAGTCTCCGCCTGAGCTCGTAGGTTGTTGACAAATAATTTGTACTCACTCATGCTTATGACAGACTTGCCATTGAGCTCGAGAGACATACCATCGATAACATTCCAAACACCACATTTAAGACCAACAGATAGACGGTTGGCTACAGATGCAAGTGTAGTACTTGCGTGGGTGTTCTTCATGCTAACTTTGTACGGGATTACAACGTACGCATCGCGAAGGCATGCGAAACCCTCCGCCCCATTGAGCTGAGCAGTAGCATCGATTGTAAAAACGCCATTCGCGTATGAACCCTTATTTAGATCGATCACATACGGAACGCGCTTGCGTGAACTGACCTTGACGGCCAGGTCGCTCTCCAGGGAAGACTGGTATAGAAATTGATCGGCGAGTTGAGTTTCCGACATACTTGTTGAGAGCACTTATATAGCTCTCGATATAGGATCAACGAAAAATAATTAAACGAACTTAGTCAAACCAGTCTCCTATGATCACGATTTAATATCTTTAGTGAAGCAGCTGGATATCCATCTTGATCACATCTATGAGTCGAATGAGATCAAATCGGCTCTCCCAAGGAAAGGATCATTTCTGATTCTACTACGCAAGCCAAACCAGCATGTAGGGCATTGGACAGCGGTCCATGATCATGAATACTACGACTCAATGGGAGAAGGCCCACCAACAAGCTATAGTATCAGCAAATATAGCGAAATTCAAACCCAATCCGCTCATGGAGAATATTGCGGCATATGGTGTATTCTTTGGTTATATGCAAAGCAGCATAATCACATGGATATCTTTAAATGATTTTATAATTTAAATATCGTTGTGTTTTAAAAATCTGAGTTAAATATACTACGATCATGTACCGTGAACTTATCATCTCAAGCGGTGTCCCCGCACATAAGCTACGTAAAGCTGTCAAATCTGGCAAGTTATCGCTTACAGCAGCCGAGCTGGCTGGAACAGGTGCCAAATTACACTTGCACCCTGAATCTCACGAGAAGGCGTTAAAAGTAAAAAAGAGCGGTCGTGGCGTCCGGCTTCACATCACGAAGCATGAAATTAAGAAAGGCTACAAGAAGGCTCGGGGAGGCTCTATCTGGAGTAAGATTTGGTCGGGAATCAAGCCTGGTTTCAAATTCGCCAAAGTCTCAGGACTACTAAGTAAGGCTGCTGATACTGCCATTCCAGCGCTTGCTACCGCTGTTGGTGCTCCTGAAGCTTCTGTGCCTGTTAGAGCAGGTCTAAAGTCTCTTACCGGAATCGGTGTAAACAAAGATAGTGATGAGGAAGGAGGTCGCGTTAGTTTCGCAGATGTCAAGCGACATGCGGGCAATGCCCTCCGATATGCTAAGACGAAGGGGATCATCACTGACGTCATCGATGAGAGCGAACGTTTCCTACACTCTAAGGCAACCAAGCCTGAACATCACGAGCTCATCAGCAGTGTCCGCAAGGGTATCAAGCATCGCTTTGGAGTAGGTCTAGCACCTAAGCGAAAACCCAAGTTTTCGAAGGGTTCCCCTGAAGATAAGGCTCATATGACTAAGCTTCGTTCTATGCGTAAAAGCAAGTCCGGAGGCTCTTTCACTATGTGATCATACTAAGAAGAAAAAAAAACTTTTTTTTAGCTTCGTTTCTTACGCAGTAGAAGCATGATATTAACGCTATTATCACGAAATTTCACTGGTTGATTGTTCTGGTTCCATATCGAGAGGGTAATGCTCGCCCGAGGGCCGTCATGCGTCTGGCACCGAGTTTCATGCGATGGGAAGTACTGAATCTGCTGACCTATACCAGCATTTCCTTTATCAAAACAGGCCATCGTATCTCCCGAAATCACGAAGTCATTCCTGATAAGATCACACCGAACTTTGTAGCTCGTAGAAGGGCTGATAGCTGGAATGGTATGCTCAGAAGACTCGTAGAAGTTGTCTGAGATGCACTTGGATATGTTCCTGTTGTAAAGCCAAGAACCGAACCAAAATTGGCATTATTGATGATCAAACGCGGAACTCGTGTCGTCGTTGGGAGACCAGTTCCCGTTGTCGAATACAGACCCGTTGCTGGTCGCGTGTATCCAGTTGGAAGCGATGTGGGCGTAGCTGAGCAATCAAGCTGGCACGCATAATAGGTTGAATTCTCTTCGATCTGAATGTAGAAAACATTGTTTACATTACTATCAATCAGATACGCCCCAGCTGCGACCAGCGCCGTTTGTATATTTCGGTTGATATCGGAGTACAAGTAGTATCCGTCTTGGAGATTGGCACTAATAGTAGAAGTGGTAGCAGCAGTAGGCACTTCAATCGTGAAACTGGTGTTAGCGAACTGCCCTGAATCGATGTTGAACTCGGAGTTGTACAGTGAAATCGATTGAATCGAAGCCTCGACATCTTGGAAATTACAAGCTGAGCCTGGAAATTGATATCGCCAGGTAATATTCAAGCCGTTTTGGACTAAGTTAGCATTATCAATCTTGACGAAACTACTCATATTTGTTATATAATCCGACTAATAGTTTTCGCCAATTTTAATTGGCTGATCAAAATTATACCTGATTGGACCCTTTACAGAGTCTATGAACAGCATCTGGCCCTTTCAGCGCCCGACAGCTCGATTATAATAATGCAGAATGCCTTCCTCCGCGAGACCAGGAATGTTGAAATCGGTTATTAGTAGCTTTAGATCGCGACGAGAGTTAGCTCTCAGTATCGCTATATACTCAGTATTCAAACGAATCATCTTATCAGTACCAAACCAGCTGTGGCTCAGAAATGTCGTACTCAACTTCTGATGGCGACCTCTCGTGAAATAATGACTGAAAACGTTCTCCTGTAGACTCTTATCGTTTGAATAATCATCGATGATGACAAGTTCGGGTTTGCTGCCTGGAGTGTGTCTGATGGCATCGACTTGCGGAGGAGTCTCATGAAACGTGATGAATCCTTCCAATTTGTCCTTGAGATAGTCGTACAGCTCTTGACGAGGATTCCTCGCGATGATGTGAAGATGACTGAAAACACGAGGGGAATGCTTTAGAATATGAAAAACCAGGTTGTTCTTGCCTGAGAACGATGGGCCAAGGATAACCATTCTAAATAGCTTTTTGATACCAAGCTCTTTGATATCACCTACCGACTCAGCCTTGTATTTCTTACGTAGAGAACCTCCTTAGTCAGGAATAAGCGGGATTAGAGACTTTGTCTCGTGGCTCGAGCCACTTGACTTCAGTCTAATAGAGCTCATGATTACGAAAATAGTTCGACGTATATAAGATAGGCTAAAAATGACAGGATTTAGTTATCCGCCACCATTATTCATTTCTAATTGCTATAACCCAGCATTCTACCTCTCGCTTGATCAGACGGGATACTTGACATATGCATACGCCCAAACACTATATCTCGGAATTAATGATTATCGACTGAGCTACATTACGGACATAACAGCTGGAACAGCAACTCCTGGAGTAGCTCTTGTCGTTGCCCCAGATGGATCACTCAGCGGATTAGGAGCACTAAGTTGCTCAAGTCTAACTGTTAACAGTGCAGCAGTGTCATCGGCGCCAAGCTACGTCATCGGTATTACACCTGGCACTGCAGCTTTATCGAAATCACTGGTACTTGATGCATCGGGCAATATCACTGGTATCAATTCGCTATCATCTGCAAACCTTACTGGAACCATCCAAACCGCAGCCCAGCCTAATATCACTTCCGTTGGTACGCTAACCGGTATTACGGTGAGTGGAAACATTAGTGGTACTTTAAATACATCGGCTCAACCTAATATCACTTCCGTTGGTGCGCTAACTGGTCTTACGGTGAGTGGAAATATCAGTGATACTCTGAGTACATCATCTCAGCCTAATATTACGTCTCTCGGCACTCTAACTGGAATAAGCTGCTCTGGTAACATTAGCGGAACCTTAACAACTGCTAGTCAGCCTAATATTACGGCTCTTGGCACTCTTACCTCGCTTGCAATTGTTAAAAATATCACGATTGGAGGCATAGCTGGAGCATATTATCCATCCTGGGGAATTAATGGAATCCAGCACAACTCATTGGCGACAACCTACAACATTAATTCGTCAGGCACCTTCCCGAGCTCTGTAGTTACGAGCTATGCACAGCCTACTATTGGTGATTTTTCATCAACAACCGTTACAAATGCTGCCACTGTATATATCGATAATAGCCCCGCTCCTGGTACTAGTATGACGACTACTAATGCATACAGCTTATGGATTAATGCTGGGAAAGTACTACTTGGAGATACAACAGCTCCGAGTAGTACCACTACTGGAGCTCTAGTTATTTCTGGTGGTCTTGGAATAAGCGGATCATTCAATTTAGCGGGACCCATTGCTGGAGCAACCACTATTGCAGCATCTGGCATTGTAACCTTATCGAGTACAACATTTTCAACAAGTCCTAATTTTGGTTGTTTAGTAGCTAGCGGTGGTATTGGGGTTAGGAACCTCTTCGTCGGGCTTTCGACAACTCTAGCTTCTTGGACTATCCAAGGTCCTCAATTAGCCACGCTAGGGCAAACCTATACCAATTCAAGCACTGCTGCTTCTGGCACAGTTGCATCTGCTGTAATGAATAGTTTTGCCGCTTGCACCATCGCTGCAAGTAATACTGGTGTTACTGTTACTAGATCAACAAATTACATTACACTTAGTAGTTTGAGTGTGCAATGTGCACTGCTAGCCCACCTATTTATAGACTAATTACTCACTTGGTAGGATGGTCGAGTTGCCGAAGTACTTCCGATGATAAGTCGGGCTTGACGTGAAGACACTTGATCGAAGTGCCTTGATCCTTGTTGCCAACACTTAGTCGTGTGCTGGTGCCATGCTGCTTGTGTTGTTTTGTTTGTCGCCGCGTGGATGCTTGCGGTGGCGATTGGCTTTATCATTGTCGAGATGGCGCTTGTAATGGCGGCCGATCGGGGGTTCAACACCTGTTTCATCCGTGAAGACGAAGCGGTAGACCCCTGTGACTTGAATCAGGAAGCTATTGGCCTCGGTGGCGGGAATCCAAGCACCTTCATCGAAGACTTGGTAGAATCCGCCTGCCATGACTTCCATGGCCATGCAATGGCGAGCGTGTCCGCTGATGAAGCAGTCCACGAAGTACTTCCCGACACCAAGATGGAGTCGGAAGAGTCCGCTGACGCCTTTACCATTGCCTTTGTAAAGATTGTTCCGCTTGGACACGTACCCGGCGTGCACATGCGGCTCCGGCATCCGTGATCGGATGTCGTGAAGCAGTGCACCGACCTTGGTCATGCTGACACCTGCGTTCTTGTCAAAGTTGTTCTTGCTGAGGAAGTCTGTCCAGATTTCGTCCGTGATGGGGGCCGAGCGACCCGACGCCTCAAACAAGGCGTTGATCGCGGCCACCGCGCAGTCGTTGTTCGGCGAGGCGCGCATGAGATTCCAGCCGGTCTGGGTGCCACGGCAGTACCTTTCAAAGGGCTGCGTCTCGCGCTTGTTGATGTCGATCCAGTCGTCCACGATCTTGCAGTTTTCTTCAAGGTTGTCTCGGATCATGGCTTCACGCGGGTTCCACCATTCCGAGCCGTCCATGTAGCGGATCTGGTACCAGTAGCCGAGACCGTCCAGATGCACTCGATCGTGTACGATTTCGATAGGGTAGCTCTCGTCCGACATCATCTTGAGCCCTTCCTCGAAGTCGCGTACTTCTTCTTCCGTGTGATGCCCAGCGGCGCGGAACGCAGCAATCTGTGCCTGTAATTCAGCACTGAAAGGTACGTCTGTGTCTTCGCTGGCATCCGCAACTGGTGAGGTCATGACAGCATCAACGTCGGTGGCAGGTTGAGCCGAAGTGGTTGCAGAGCGATGCAAGCGACGGCGTTCACGATGCGTCTTCCGCGCTGTTTGGTGATGACGGTGCTCACCCATCATCTTCTTGTTCTGTTTGCGTACTTGCCGAAGATGTTCGTGGCGATGTTGTTCCTTCTCCTCCATACGTCGGAGCTCGGCTTCCTCCGCGTTGAGTTCTGCGGCAGCTTGGATGGATGCTTCGTCCTTCTTGGCCTGAGCCGCCATGTATTCGTCGAGGGTCATGACTTCGTCTGGCTTCTCGGTCGGCTTGTCTTCTTCATCGTGTTGTGAAGCGGAAGTACTGCTTGGATGGGAGTCGTCTGTCGCTCCTTGGGATGGGGCGTCATCGATCGCCTCCATGGCAGCGAGAGCGTCGACATGTTCATTTTCAGCACACTGTACCAGTGTCTCGAAAGCGGCGATTGGGTCGGTAACGCTTGATGTCGAGGTCGATGGGTTCAGAATGCTGGCGAGGCCGGTGGCGATGCTGTCAATGTCTTGGTCAGCTTCCTCCGCACAGGTGAAGGCGGGGGGTGTAGTCGAGTCCGGTACGGGCGAGTCTGGAGTGGCTGGTGTAGCCATGTCCAGCAGAGGCGAGCTTGGAGTGGCTGGTGTAGCCATGTCCAGCGGAGGCGAGTTCGGGGTAGCGAGTGTAGCCATGTCCCCTCCCGGAGTGCATGGGGCACTTGGAACAACTCCGTCTTGGCCGCTAGTGTCCACAGCCTCCTTCTCAACCGGTGGGCAAGCGAATGAATGAACAGACACAACAGCACACGGACCGGTCGAGGGTTGGAGAGCTGCGGGCGGTGCAGCGCAGGGCGTAGTCATGTCCATGGTCGGGGCTCGCAGGGTGCTGGATGTAGCCATGTCTGGCGTGGGGTGGGGTCTTGGTCTTGGTTGAGGTGTGAGGTCGAGCTGGCAAATTGCCGAATGAGGCTCTGCAGGCTCAGCGACCAATTCGGGACATAAAAACGTAACCTTTGGGACATGAAAATGGGTCATCCGGGTGACCCATTTTGGGTCAATTTGGATCTGGGAAGTACCCATTTGTACATAAAAAGTACATTTGGGTATCTCCACTGGACCCAAATTCTGGAACATTCGAGAACTCCTGCCGGATGTCCAGGCCCTTCTATCGGACCGTTCTTCCGGCCACATCACTGGGTTGGGTGAGTGCCCATTTCTGGCTGGGACTCGGGGCCGTTCATGTCTTCGTCGTCAAAGGGCACGGTCACTGGCAGGCTGCGTAAAAGTGCTCGTAGCTGCACCTGTTTACGCGAGGAGTGCCGGAGCGCTTGCCTGGCAGTCGCGCGCCATAGGGAGGCCACGTGGAGGTCCACTAGAGCATGCACGTGGGTTTGTACGGTGGTCAAATTCGGTTCATGGTCGTGGAAACGGATGTCGTTCCGGTGTGTCCAAAGACTGCGGAGCACTACCGTTCGCACGATGTGGAAGACAACAAAGAGGCAGTAGCCATAGTCGTTCTTGGCACCTGGTGTAGGTACGATGCCTTCGAAGTAGACGATAGTGGCCCATTCAATTGGTGAATCCAGCCACTGTTGGAAAGCGTCCAACCACTCCTTCCATACCTCAGCGGCGAATCCACAGTACCAAAACGGATGCGATGTCGTCTCCAGGACGTTGCAGCCACGCATACAGGTGGTGATTGCATTAGCAACATGCTGAAGGTGATACCCGACGTGTAAAGCGTTGTGCTGCAGCCGGTACAGCAGATCTGCATAGACTGGCAGCACATGCTTGTTCATCTTGAGGTCCCGGGCCCAAATATCAGTCGGGGGTTGCTTCTCGAGCCCTAGCGACTGGATCGGGAGGGGAAGAGGCTTGAAATGGACCAAGAGTTTGCGAATCAGGGCCACCGTAAGGTCGGCCACCTCGTAACCCTCAAAACTCCATGTGTGCTGGGCACAGTAGAGGGTGGGTGCGGGGAGCGGGCCAGCGGGTAGTCTTGGTAGGGATCGAAGGAGGGAGTCAATCCGGGTAAGGAAGACGCCCCATGCACGGTTGTCGGGAGCCGTTGCCGGCGCACACATCCGTTTGAAAGCTTGGGTCAATGATGCCGATTGCACAGGCAGATCACTGAGTTCCAGTAGATCAGCTGGTCGAAAAACGCCATGTTGCGCGAGCGGCTTGACTGTAACGAGTCCAGCTGAACGTAGCGTTCCTGGCGTCTTTTTTGCCGTTGTGACAAGAGTGTTGTCCAGGAAAGGCATCGTCACCTTGTCAAAAGCTGAAGCGTTGCGAGTCACCTTCTGCATCAGTTTCGTGCTCCACAGGAACATGACTTGATGCCAGAACTTGCCCATTTGATTCCACCGAGAGTCACGGCGCGACACTGCGTGATCCGGACTGCTCTTGACTGGAGCGTACAGGATGTCAAAGTCGCGACCCCAAGGCTGCATGGCGCGGTTAAACAGTTCAATCACTGGCGCTGTCTACAACGGCACTTCCAGCGGTGTCTTCCGAACAGCGACGATAAGCTGACAGAGTGTGTGTAGCTGGAGTCCTTGGATCATCGTTTCCGCTGGCGTGAGTCCAAGTCCTCCCATTGATTGCGGAAGGCTCCACCAGATGCGCGGAACAATGTTGGATGCCATCGAAGTCTTCATATAACGGACAATCATCGCCTCCAACTTGTCTTGGAAGCCGGACTTGGGCACGTAGCAAACGCTAGCCGAGTACCAGAGTACCGTCAGTATAATATGCTGAAGGATTACGACCTGTCCGCGCAGCGTGCGGGCACGGTACTTCCAGATGGAGCAACGTGTCTGCATGTCCGCAAGCAAATGCTCGAGACGCGCCGAGTCGGTTAACTTGGGGCCGTAGTAGATGCCTAACAGTTTGGTCGAGTCATCATTGCCGACGACCGAGAGGCCAAAATCTTGCAACGACTCGCGGATGCTGTCAGTATCACTGTCCCAGGGTCGGAACGGCAGCACCACGGTCTTGTTCTTGTTCAACTCCATGCCAGACGCTTGGCAGAACTGGTCGACTAAGTTCAGCAGGCGTTGCGTGTCGCGGAGGTCTCGAAGTAGCCCCGTGCAGTCGTCCGCAAAGCTAATGACTGCATGGGTTGCCGTGGAGCTGCCACAACGAAGGTCAGCGTCCTTCATCCGTGCTCGAATCAGGTTAAGCAGTGGTTCCACAAAAAGCACAAACAAGCCCGGGGAGAGAGGGTCTCCTTGTCGAACGCCTCTCCCGATCTCGAAAGGTGCCAATGGGCTCCCGTTGAACATCAGCGCTACAAGAGTGCCTGCAAACATCACCCGAACCCAGCGGCGAAAGACGCTGCCGAATCCAAAGTGCATGAGGATCATATCCAAGGCGTCCCACACAACACTGTCAAACGCCTTGGCAAAGTCCAGCAGCACTGCTCCCGCCATACAATCCATTTCATCCTCGTAAAGCTTCATCAGCGCTTGAAACCGGACGTGAGCGTGGTGAATGTCCCGTCCTGGTACAAAACCATACTGGTCGGACCCGAGTAGGGAGTCCAGCAGCTTACCCAATCGGAATGCCAGAATCTTCGGTCCGAACTTGGCATTCACATTAAGTAGCGTAATGGGTCGATAGTTACCAGGTTCCTTCCGGTTCCCCTTCTTGTAAAGCAAACACACTTGGCCACGACGCTGGAATTTGGACATTCTTCCACGTTCCAACTGCGCCGCATAGACGACCTCAAGAATGCGACACCACAACGTGAGGTCTGTGAGGTAGTAGGCGAGCGGGAGCCCATCACGACCCGGTGCTTTCCCTGCCGTCGTGTGTTTGATGGCCCAATAAAAGTCGTTAGCCGTCAGGGGGCTGTCCATGTACGCAGCTTGTTCTGGCGTGAGATGTGCAGTGGTGTGTTGCAGGATCTCTGCCATCTGAAGCCGATTCCATTTCGGCTTCGGGTGTGAGAACTCCTTGGATGGTGAACGGTAAACCCCGGACCAAAAGTGATTGAACTCGTCACACATCGTGTCCAGTTCTTCCGGCGAATTGACTGGAATCGGTGTGTTGTGAAGAATCTGAGGCGGGCGGAAGAAGAACTTGGACCCCTTCTCGGCGTCCTTGAGGTCCGCGGCGAACTTCTTCTGCGAGGCGTAGTGCTTACGTTCTTGGACTTTCACGTCTAGTTGTGCATTCTTTTCGCTCAGCTGGTTGGCTTGATCCGCCGAGGGGTTGGTTGCTTCAAGGTGTCTCAGCCAGTTGATTTCGAGATGAAGTTCTTCGATCTCTCTCTGGCGAGCGTTCTTCCGGGACTGGAACAGCTCGCGTAAGAAGATAGCGTCACGCCGTTTATACTCGTCGAGAAGACAGCCGGGATTGTACCGTTCGTCTGTCGGGGCGTGCAGTCGATTAGCCAACTCTTCCAGAGACCCTTGGAGGTGCTTTTGCGCTTCCGGTAGCTGGATGACCCACTCGGGGCAGCGCCACGGTGGGCGGGTGGCTGGTCGAAAAGTTGTGGAACCAAGGCGAAAGTCGATGCCGTTGTGGTCGCCGAGCTCTGCTTTCCGACGGAAGTCGAGCAGGATGTTCTGCCTGGCTGAGCGGAAGAGGCGAGGGCTCATGAGGACGTAGTCGATCCTTGCTCGAGCGTTGGGGCCGGAGTATTCTACCAGCGTCGGGTGTTGCAGGCGCCATGAGTCCGCTACATCGATCGCTTGCATCCAGTCCAGCAGTTCGGTTTGGCCTTGTGTTCGATTCCGGTCTGTCTGGTTGGCTTGATCCATCCGACTGTCCAGAACCGTGTTGAAATCGCCCATCACAATGTGAAAAGCGGTTTCGTCTTCGTCTTCGTCGAAGTTGCGAGGAAGAAGATTGAAAAACGAGGGACGCTTGTTGGGTTTGACCGGTGCATACACCACATGGATGTACGTGGTCGTCGAGTCCAGCGTGCCTCGTAGCAGTAAATACCTGTCCGTCAACGCCGGCGAGCTGGCGTGACGGAGGGTAACGTCTTGAATGTCCTTTATGGGGCACGTAGGTGTCAGCAATAAGCCGACACCAGCGCGCCCCGTGTATCCTGTCATGTGGTCTTGCGACCAAAAGCTTGTGTTAAAGCGTGAAGTCTCCTCCCACAGGTGCTTCACTCGCTTGAAATTTTTGAACGACTCAAACCGCGTCTCTTGCAGACCGACCATATGATAAGTCTGGGAGAGGTAGTTCAAGGAGCTCTTGGAGACTCGGTTCATGCCGTTGGCATTGAGCGAGAGTCCCCGGAGGGCCCAACTCCCGTTAGAGAGAAGGGGTGTTTGGGCCGGCTGCCGCCACAGCCACCTGCTGGAGGGATCCAATGCAAGATCGGAGCTCCTCAGGCAGGGACGATTGAAGTAGTCGGGCCATTAACGGTGATGTGACCAGTGCGGCGAGCGTGTCATCGTCCCAGGCATGCCATCTGGGATGCGGCAGCGCCGACGGGCTGTGTTGAGTGACCGCGCTCACTTTGAGCGGGTCCATGTAGATGCTTGGCGCAATGACCTGCAGGGCGAGGTCAAATTCAGCCAAGTGGAGTTGCAGCCAGAAGTCATTCGTCGTACCACACAAGCCTTCCAGAACAGTTTGCGGGCTGAGGTCAGTCGCATTCGGGAAAATCTTGATGATCTCGTCGTTGAGCGAGTAGTCCTTGATGTTCGGGTTCAGTTTCCTGGCGGCAATGCGAAGGACCGCGTGGTTCATCGCCTTGCTGCGCAGATGTTGGTAGTTGCTCGGAGTCGAGGTGTCGAGCAGGAAACGGTGGACACTGGGTTGCGCTTGTATGGAGTACAGGGCCTCGTCAGCGTTCTCGATGTCCGCAAATTCCTTTAAGTATGTCTCGATAATATCACTGACTTGTTCCAGCGAGGCTTTTCCGCCGAGTACGTCACGGCCGCACTGTTCATGGCGCGCTCCGATTGCTTTGGTAGCTTGATGTAAGAAGCCACCGCTTGCGGGGGATTGGATCCATCCCACAAAATCAGGTCTTGGTCTGCCGGGGCCTTACCACCTTCACCTTCACTCAGCCACTCGAAAGGGTTGGGTGACGCAAAGATGGAGTAGTTGGACTGGGACGGCGGAAGTCCACGGACATCCGCGTTGGCAGGAGGAGCCACTGGGCCAAAAGCTAGTTACTTGGCGCGAAGGATACGAGTCGGCGCACGATCCGTTCGCTTGGCGGCTTGAATGGAAAAGGGTGGAGCGTCGGTGCCCTGCCAGATGGAGCTGGGCTTGACACTGACCGTCGTAACATCTTCCATGTCGATTCCTTCAGACGCGTCCTTGAGAGACTCATTCGAGTGGCTGGATTCAGACGGGGCATAGTCTGAATCGTTGTCTACATCCATGGTAGCATTACCGTTCGGGGCTGCCATGGGCGGAGAATCTTCCTGCTTCGAGCGCGGCTTGGCAGCTGGCTGCTTCGCCGAGCGGGCTTTACGTTCCGCTTGGAGCGCTTGGAGGAAGGGTGGCTTGGTTCGGTTGAAGGCTGGGATGCGATGGTTGACCACAACATAACCGTGTCCACCAAAATCAATCTGGCGCAGTGGCGTCGTTGGGTCGATCATTAGCGAAGCCGGAGCGGTCTTTTGGTTGAAGTACACCCGGCGGTTGCGTGAACGAAGACCTTGGACCGTACGGCTCGGGGAGATGTACACCGGGGGCGTACCATGCTCCGCGAACCAGTCGTAGATCTCACCGTCGGTTGTCTCATCCGGTAGACGCTGGAGGTCCACGTAGTACCAGTTCGAGTACTTGGAGTACGGCTGGATGCGAAACTTCTTACCGCAGATGGTAAGTTGTTGCCCTCCGAGCTTGGAACACACGTCACGGTTGGTACAGACGAAGCTAATGCCAGCGTTACGAACGGTCTTGAAATCTCGAAGGTGCAGGGTATTAGCCGACCAAATGGCCGGCTGCGGGCCGGACCCGAGCGAGGTCATGATCTCCGTGTCCGTGAACGTGGAGGTCAGGTCCTTGGCGGGGATCCACATGGAGAAGGTCACCTCACTAGCGACCTGTTGCGGGACGCCAGCGAGCGCAGCGAACTTATTGTCTTGCGCGGTGCGATCCAGATCGAGCATGGCCTTCTCGGCCTTCTCGAGCGTGTCGTCAGTGGGTTGCGAGAACTCGGCCCTAGGGGCCTTGTTGCGCCACTCGACGAGCCATGCCTGGTCGCGATGAACGGCCACCATGGTGATCGATGAGGTCTTGCCAGTACAGGCGGAACTTGTCCTCAAGTAGCTCTCTTTTCAGTCGTCACTTACCCTCCTTTACGGTAGGGCTAGGCCGCACTCCTATGATCTCCCAGGACCACAGGCGCAAACTCGGTAACAACGTCAAGGGAGCGGCTCAATTCAAAGTCGCGGGTGACTGGGGTCTTGTCGGCAGGTGGGGTGGACTTCAAGCGACGAGGTCGGGTGAAGGCACGGCACGAGTCGAGAGTACGAGGGGCAGCGGCGGCACGACGGCTTAGAGTCGAGGTGGAGTCGATGCACGGAGGCGAGGAAGCGTGAAGACCAGTGGGCCAAAGGCGGCGGCAGCACGACGGCTAGAAGCTGAGGTGGTGTCGGGGCGGATGGCGGGGGTCTTGGGGTCGCGGAAGACGAGCGGTGGCTGCACGACAGCGGGGCTGAGGTGTAGATGGCACACGGACTCGACTTGGGGGACCGAAGCTTAAAAGCGCTTAGCAGGTGTGGACCTGTCTTGGGCACTTGTGGGGTAGCCGGCAAATTGCAAACTTGTTACTGTTACTAGAGCATTCAGCGTATATATTTCATGACCTCCAATAGCTGGAAGCAATACGACTTTAACCAATCCGCATTCTTTATGGATCCCCAGTGGTTCAACTTCTATGAGTGGAGCTATCTCCGCTACATCACAAGCCACGGGAACCCTTATCGTAGGTGGAGGAATCGGTTGCGGAGGCGATGTCTGGGGAAACCTCTTTCAAGCCGTTAGTGGTGTTCTCGTTAATACATCAGCTGCTTCTCAAACTTCGTGGCAATCAATTACTGGAGATGGAGTCAATTGGCTCGATGGTACTTATACTATCTCTTCGGACTACTACGGATCCAATGCAACACCTGTAAGGGGATGCATTCAGGTCAGCAATGGCTCTAATGCAACCTCTTCAAATGCTATGTTTATAGGAACGATGATCAACTGTGATTTACGATTTGGTACATCGGATAGTACCAGGATGACAATTCTGGGAGGAACAAACGCTGGAAGAGTAGGCATAGGTACTACGACTCCTTTATATGGGCTCCATTGCACTACGACCGTGTCCGTCACCATCGATTCCGGTGCCTCGGGCGTCGCCTACTTCAAAACGACAGGAGGGCTCGTCAGCACCGTTGGACCTCTCACATCGGTTGCAGTAGGCATTTGCTGCTCAGGCGCTCTCGTAGCATCAACAGGGGTTTAGTGTTGGTCAGACGAGAGATTGAAAAAGGACTGGGCAGAGCTCAGTGATGGAGTCGCAGATTCGATGCTAACCGTTAAGCCGAAGTTATATCGCTATAAGACCGATCCGGATGCCTCCGCACTCCAGGTCGGTTATTCAGCTCAAGACCTTTTACGGGCTGGGCTACCTCATTGCATGACTTTCCATGAATCTGAGCGATTGGAAGTTGCAGACCCTGAGACTGATCTAATGGATATCTCCTACAGTATCGATTACTCAAAAATGGTATGTTTGCTTCACCAATTTGTGCTGAGGCAGCAGAGCCAAAGCGAGGTCCTTGAAAAGGATCGAATCGACATGCAAGCATGTCTTGATGATCTCCTAACACGGATAAAAAACAGCTAAAAATATTTAAATCCCAGCTAATTATAGAGAGAATGTCTTAACGCTTCGCTTCTTTTTTTATAGGCCCATACGCCTGATCCGCTAGTATCACTGTGCTTCTCCCACTGTTCGCCAGAGGCATCAGTTTGTGTTGAGACAGTCTTTTTCGAGTATGGCTTAGAATCAGTCGCCCACACTGTCGACGATTACGCGATGGAACCTCCTTAACGATGAGATCCTTCATGATGGATTTGAGCTCTGTTAGATTATGATCAGCATTTAGATTATAGAGCCCTCCGCTCTTGGAAATATTTCTTGGGTCGAGTACTACCATAGCTACAGTAGTCGCGTGATAATCGATTTGAATTCAGAATCAGAAATCAATGGATTGCTGTACATATCCTGTAACGGGGTTACACGTACAAGTGGCTGCAAGCCACTTGTGAATTTAACAGATAGGTTATCTGTTAAACGTTTTGGATACTTCCTCACATTGGTGTAAGACACACCGATGGATACATTGAAGTGGACCACCACAGTGAGTGGTCCACACATACCCAAAAGATCCTATTGGTAGAAAGCAGCATCTTTCTACCAATCAGAGACATGCATATTAGCGGGGCTCTGACAGCCAGCCGCTGCCAACCTTTTCATAGATGATAAACAGTTTTTAGCAGATTTTAGAGGAAGATCAATTTACAAACAATACAGTTCTCATTTTACCTAATCTAAGTCACTTGGAATCCTTTTGTTACTTAACTTATATTTGTGTATTCAAATATAATTAACCTAAGTAATTACTAAGTACTTACGCTTCCTCATACACGTTGCGCAACGTGTAAGCTTAAGTAGTGAGTCAAGTTAGACCCACTACATATCCACACATACTACCTTGAGTTGCTTTAGAATCGATGGATTTGTATTGCCAAGCATTAGTTCTCCCTTGAGCTTATCGTATTCCATCCGAAGCGACTCGAGCGGGTCCTCAAGATGCTGATCGAAGTTGTATTGAAGATGGGTCATCTCAAGTATCTCTTTGAATGGCTTCTTATCATCAACAAAAAGATGATCATACTTCTCCTGACTGATATCGTTTCTAAATACCAGATCCTTTATCATGATCTGTAGAGAATCACTGATCTCACGCATCGGACCAACCTTTCTGCGATTTGGCTGAACGATGGTCAGCATCCTCTTGTCAAGTTCTGGCAATCTGATAAATTTAGAGCCAAGCTTGCGATAAACATATGCTGATGGAGTCGCTTTGCCTTGAATGTCATTCAGGTTGTAAGTCCTACCTTTACGCTCAACACCTTCCAATGGCACGACACCTGCCCCTTGTAGTCCGCGACCTTTCAGCCCATTTGCCCGTTCAACCTTAGCAAGTGCTGAAGCTGACATTAACGTATCATTATCGCCCATTTGATCATTTTCTCGCTGCTGCTGAAGCTTATATTGGTAAGCACGAAATTTGATTGAATAAGCTGTTTTGGTAGCTTTTACCGCTGCCCTTAACGCTCTTACTGCGTCTTTATCAGCCTTTGATTCCGACTTCTTAGAATCGTGTATATTCTTCTCCAAGCGGCTTTGAGCTTCTCCATATTCTTGAAAAGCAGATTCTGCGTCATCGTGTAGCTCTCGAAGGGTCTCATCGCCATAAGCTTCATATCCAAGTGGTTTTTTGATATCAGCAGCGTTGCTGAAGATGGCTTCTCGTAGCAACTTTAGATTATCATTGAGGTTTTTTCCTATACTTCGATTTCCGGTATCATCAACATATTTCCCACAGTCTTCTAGCTCAGTTAGTAAGGATTGGAATGTGTCCATCCATCGAATATTTCTCATCAAATGCGACATTGCGTCGCCTTTCACAGGCTTGTGCCGAGCGTTTCTAAAATATAGGGGTTTGTTATGAGTTGGCTCACCTAGGTAGTAAGTCGGGTGGATCTTCGAACCTTTATCCGAATTAACAATCGGACGTAATCTTACTATTATCTTCACTTGATTATCAGCAAGCTTCCTGTAATAATCCGTGAGCATGGTTTTAGCTTCAAGTTCTGGGATAGCAAGCTCTTTGTCCATGTATTCATCTTTACCGGTTTTAACACCGGGTCGTTCATCGATGAGATCATCTGCTAATTCATAAGGTTTAGCAAATTTCTCGTTAGCCATCTCAGTATTTGATACTAAGCTAAGTCCTTTCTCCTTGACAATGGTCAAGAATCGTTCGAGCGTAGCAGACCAATTTACATTTTTTTGCACAGCGGGGTGATGCTTGTTAGAATCTATACCAAACACGAAGATCCTAAAATGGCTGTCAATCCATAGATATCCACCCAAATACACCTTACCATCTCTATGAATAGGAGTTATGCGTTTTTGTAGCTTGTTAGCCTCTAACATAGCTTTATTCTCAATGATAAACCATGTCAGCTTGTATTTAGCCTCATCATCATCGAGTTTTGTCGAAGTCGATTTATTTAAATATTTTAATGTAAGCCGTGGATTTTTTAGCGCTTTATCGAGATCTTCAGTATCATCTTCGCCCCTTCTCTTTCTATCTGATCGCGGTTGGGGAGGCCGACGTTGTTGGCCGATCGAACGCTCTTCGAGCGTTCTCTTATCTTCAGCGCGCATGGCACCAAGTTCATCAATCGAATTGCTTTCACCATCGTAGAGAATATCTCGTATTTTAGCCTCGGTAGCGACCCAATCGATTGAGCCATAACTTTTATTTTTTTTGCCACTCTTTACCAATCGAAGAGATCCATTTTCCAGAATGACACGTTTTCTATCGTCTTTACCATCCTTCTTAACTAGGTTGATTCCAATGGTCGCCCAGTTTGGATTAGCTTTGTAGAATGCTTTAATCCAATTTTTTGATGCAACTTGATCTTCATGATCTCGAATGACCGCGGATTCTGAGGACTCGATCCATGCATCAGCGGTATCAGGATTAACACCGGCCGATCTATCCATCACATTTGGTTTAGCTGTAGACCCCATATGTGCTATAGATGGTTTAGCAACTGCTTCAGCGTCAGCCATGTCTGGTCTGGCAGTAGTTTCAGCATCAACCATAATAGGCACTTTCAGTGGATCAGTATTGATTCCAACCGATGATAACTCAGGTATTTTCTGGGAGGATTTTAGTGAATCATCTTGATTTTCAGTTGCTACTGAAGGCTTTTTTAAATCACCATCTCCAGCTTGATCATTCGAGTCCTGAGTGGCCCGCTTGTCAAGTGAGATGGTTTTGCCTGCGTCCGATGCCCATGATGCATCCGCGTACGCCTGTAGAGCTGCATATTTCTGTCTGACACGGAGCTTCGTCCGCTCGAGTAGATCGATACGCTTTTGCTCGCGTTGAGCAAGGGATGTAAATGATGGAAACATGTCGAATGCTATTAGATTGAAAATCGAAGGGTCGCAGACCTGAAATTGAAATCTCTAAGCTCTGCTCTATATGTGGCAACCGATATTATTTATAAAATCGCTTCTTATATTCGATAGTTTTAGGTACTTCGTCTGGAGTGTCCCAAAGTCGCATTGTGAATTTATGAACAATTGTGTTGCGCTTCTCGAGTAACCTTATATAAGCTTCTTGGCATTCATCATATGGTAGCCCAAATATGTCCTCGACTTCGACTTTATAAACGGGATCGCAGCATAGGTAGCGGTATGGGCGTGTTGAGTCTAACTGCTGAAGTCGATACTTAATGTAGTCAAGGCGGTGGATATCACTGAGCATCGTATTCATTTTATTGAGTTTCTCTGCGTAGAAACGCATCGTCTGATGCATTTTCTTGAGTTCCTTCTTATACATTTGGATCTTGTAATCTCTCGAGTGTTGAGCACAGAACCCACAAGCAAGAGGCTCTCTTGAGCATGGTATATTGGAAAGGGTGATCGCGATGCAAGGCATGTTGAACTTATGTATATATCTAGTATAGTTAAGAAAATTATGGATATTGAGTATATTGACTACGATCCGCTGTCCGCTTGCATATATGATAATAGCAAGGTCGTTGAAGAGGCTGAGGAGCTTAGTAAACATAAGTCTAAGAAAAAAATAGATCAGAGGATTATTGAGATGCCTAAGCCAATGCCAGCATGCTTGCCTGATCTAGCTTCGATTACCTTGTGAAAAGAGCCTTAACGGAGAGACCAACGAAGTTGGTCGATCGAGCCCTTTCAGGGCTCTCTCCTCACTTGGCGGGGTCGTGAGGCAAGGGTGTCCGTAGGACCCCTGAGGGATCTTCGATCCTCTCCCCCACCGTCGGTGAAGTAAGTTTGTTCCAATTTACTTCTTCGATTCTTATTGATCAATCTCAGATTGTCTTGGGGCTCCCACGAGTCGGGCTCGTTTCCTACCCATTTAATTAAATATTTGTACTTTCCATTCTTCATTTTTTTATGATCCAAGATCTTTTCAGCTTCAAGAATATCACCTCTGTTGATTGTAGCATCAGTTGTCTGGAGCTGGACGAGTTTAAGATCGTTCAGCTGCTTGTAGAGAGTATGACCATTTTTTGATCGAATCTGAACCCGATAGCCATCAATTCCTACAATCGTATAGACAGCTTTACTCCATCGAGCCGCTTCCTTATCAAACGTTTGCTTCTTTAATCGATATAAGACGTTTGACTCTATTTCATATTCATTCTCAAGCTTTGTAGCTTCCGTTTGATTATGGATAAGGTCAGACTCCATTACCTTACCTTTAGCCTTGTTTGGAGTCATACCGATTGATCGATGGAACGTAGTATTGTAGTTGTCGATAATATCATCAATAAGCGTGTGCGTTAGCCATTTCGGAGACATTGTAGTTAGTCTCTGCTTGATAGTTCTGTTGAATCTCTCGATTTTACCCATAGTACCATGATCACCCGGTTCGTTATTGTAGTGATCAATGGTTTTTGACTTAAATAAGTCTTGAGCTTGCTTGTTCATGAATTCGCTGCCACTGTCAGTCGTGATAATATTAACCTTATGACTTCGAATGAATGCTTTGATGGCTACTAAAACTTTAGGCGCTGTCTTATTGGATAATAACTTAGCATACCCAAGTCGAGAGTTAATGTTAACTGCTGTCAAAATTGGGCGTTTCTCCCAGAAAGCAAGATCCAATTGCCAAGAATTGGATTGTACGAAGCTATTTTAAAACCATCGAAGCGATTCTTTTGCTCTTGATATCGTTGAATATCAACCTGACTGGCGTACCAATCTTTGACGTTTCTAATAGTAATTTTTGGATTTATTTCTGTAGCTTTCTCATATAGAGCTTGAGCACCTATGAAACCAGTTTTAGGATCATAATATAACTTCGATAATAGCTTGTCCATAATCGCTTGCATATACATAAGCTAATAAAAAAAGTATGCTTTCGTCACAGAAGCATATCTTAGATGTCAAGCGGTGTGGTAGTTATACCATCCGACAGTACTCGACGCTTGTCGTACCAATAATTGAGGGCAGTTTTCGTTTGACTATAGGTGATGATCGATTTGGACTCCTTACTGATACGAAACCCCTTGTTAGTACCCTGTAGGGTGATGCGATCTCGAACTACCGTTTCGAATCCATTGGGGTTCAGCACATTTTCATTGCGACCACGTCCTTGCTGCACACCCTTAGCTGAAACCTTCACTTTATACTCAGCGTCCGGTAGATAGCAGATATAGTTCTTGGATGATAGTGATACCGTAGCATCACCAGACCACTCATCCTTGAACAATCCGGAGGTTCGCCGATCAAATTTGGCAACATCTGAGTTGTAGTCGCGTGGAAACCAATCGTATTTGTGTTGCTTGAAGTGTTCGCGTAGGCTTGGTTTGATACACTGTTGGAATGGATTTTCACAGCTGAACGCAATGTAGGCTGAGTCAGTGTCCATTTCCTGGTATTGAAAATCTGAACGATCGAAGTAGAAGTCGATGCAGTCATAGTAGAACTGAAGCATGCGTAATTTGGCGAGCTGACAGATATCAATCGACAAATGGGTTGGGTTCTTGTTCTTGAGGCGGCATTTCTTCATAGCAATCTCACATACATCATTAAGCTCCTCAAGCCCATGGAATGTGAAGTGCTCGATTTTGTTCTTGATGGCTTTATCGTTAGACTCGTACTTGACCACCTTTTGCTTGCTCATATCCATACCAGATCGACCAAAAGCACTGTTTCCTATAAGCTTCATCATCTCAGCAATCATAGCCTTCGACTTGTCAGCATCACCCTCTCGTCTTGCTTTGGATACAGCCTCCATAAATGGTTCAAACGCTTTGTGGGAGCTTGCCTTGATGAAGTTATATGTTTGAGTGATTTCCATACCATGAGATAGGTACCACTTGAGCAAAGGGGTGTATAATAATATCTTCTCACCAAAGTAGCTACCAATCAATTTGCGGGCGGGCTTAGCACGAGGCTGCTTGCGCGACTCGTTATACTCATACATATGCTTGCCAATAATACTCTCGGAAGTGCGGTCAAACCGAATATGCTTGAAGATTGGAGTCATCTCACTGAAATACTGTTTCAAGCATTGCAAGCCTCGCAGGCACGTTCGACGTGTCAGTCTGTGGCCATCGAGTCAGCACAGGGCGTCGATTTCGGATGCCGATGCACGTGCGCAATCACGCGATGTCATATCCTGCCTGGTGATTGTACGCACCCAGCACACGCTCGAATTGCTGAAGCACGTGCAAGTGCAAGTTGTCGAGTCAACAGCCTGCTACACGCAGGACCGCCATGGTGCCTCCAGGGAGCTCCACACGTCGTTTAGGAAGTTGCTGGCACTAACTGCTCAAATCAATTCTCAGTTCACAAATTACTCTACTCCGCTTAAGTGCCTCATCGCCCCATGCGAGAGGCTCGACAAGAAAAAAATATATATACGTGTGGTGTAGCGAGATCAGCAAAATCTGCGATATCGCAGGATCCAACTTCCCAACAGCGCCCGAACACCGACTAACGGAGGGGGCCCATAATGATCCGTGATATGTGCTGAACTTCTCACATTGTGTACCCGTCGGTAGGGCTGGCTTTAAGCTCATATGATGTCTTCCGATGAATTCAAGCGGTGGAGAAGGATTGTCTTGGCGAGACGCGGGGATCCGGGTGGAGCAGTGTGAAAATCCTCACTCTGCTCGCAGTATATACTCCAGATCCAATACCCGTGTACTTGGATCTGCCGGCTTGGATCTGGGTCCGGTCATAGGGGTGCCTTGTGTGTGTTGTGGCGCCTTTCCTTGCCTTCGTGACCCGTTGAAACTGGATGCCCCGTACGGATCTGGACCACAGACGATAACGACGCTGCATCCACCGCGACGGACTCTCTAGGAGTGAAATCACCGGCGAAAAGAATAGCGCAGCGGGGGAAGTCCTCGCCGGGGTGCTGACACTAGATGTGGAGCTGGAGCTGGAAGTTGAGGAGCTCCCATCGCTGGAGTTGCTGGACTCAGATCCGGGTGCGACCTCGCGCGCGCCGAACCCCTACACGGAGGGCTGGCTGGGTGAGCAGTGTAACGAGCCTGGTGTATTCCCGTCACTGGCTTACACCTAGGTGTTGAGGAAGCGTCTTGTTCTCAGTAAGACTGAGAGCCAAGTATTAAGTCCGATGTAAATTCAACTCTGATTTATTATTAGACCGGGGCGCGAGCCCTTAGGACTAATGTGAACCACTCAAACAAAGGTCGACAGCTGATTGGCTGAAGATGGGGACTGGCTTCCCCACCTTTCAGCCAATCAGAGGATGACGAGTCAGCACACGCTAGTCGTGTGCCGACCATGCCTACTTATGCAATATCGGAAAGATGTCTAGCTACTTATGTAAATGGAGGGCCCATTACATCACCCTCCTCTCAAGGCAGCACTCACGAGACGTGAGTGCAAGCGGGGAATTCTTGGAAATTGAGACGTCAGTTGGCGCGGCGTTAACTGAGCGATCACGATGCTTGCGGACCACAGCTCCTGCGCACCGCAGGAGCACAACCAGACTTACGCGGCGAGGGGCAGGACGCAGCGAAGTGCGAGTGAGATGGCGGAAAGATCGGGGGTGACGCCTGCGGAGACGGCGACGACAACGGGGACGACGGCAGACACGCGGACGAGCGCCGCGAGGACGACAGCGACGACACAAGCTTCGACGGCGGTGATCAGCGCGGGCGTGCCCGCGCTGCGAGCTCCATCATCGTTGCGCGTGATGGACCGAGAGCTGAAGCCGTGGGACTTGTGTTACTTGTCCGGCGCGGAGTCGCCAGAGCCGCTGGCGACGATGCAAGATTACTTCCGTCGATTTCAAGCGCTGCGGGGGAAAGGTATTGATGGCGTCGCGCATGATTCGCTCCAGCGCTCGTGGTGCGCCATGATCGTCCGATGGAATCGGATGCTTCGCGAGGGTGACAACTTCGTGGCGTGGCTCGCGGGTCGCGAGGAAGTCATTGGTGAGCATTCGCTGCGGGAGCTTCGTGCGCGCGTGTGTACCAACGCGTGGAATGAGGATCGGATCTGTTACGTACAAGTCTGCGAGGGTTGTGTCATCTGCGGCAGCTCGGAGCATTACTCCGAGGTGGACTGGACGCGGGAGGTCGCCGAGCGGCCGCTCGGTGAAGCGGCGCAGTCGTGGATCACCAAATATCGGCGCGCGCTCAATGAGGTCTCAGTGGCTTCTATTCGCGGCGGGGTGCATCCCCGTCGGCTCGTGGTCGTTCGCGATCTCGGTCGCCGCAGGGTCGCCGTCGATGGAGTTCTCGGTCGCGATCTTGGTCGCCGCGTGGTCGGCGACAGCGGCGCTCTCGTTCCCGATCTCGCTCTCGTACTCGAGGACCACGTCCTGGACATCCCGGAGGAGAGATGAACGTGATTCCCACGTATCCTCGTCCGGCGGGTAACCAAGCCAGAGGATTTGATAGCGCCGTGCGGGGGGAATCCCGCGGGTGGATGTTCTACTCGTACGAGCGCGGGTACGAGGCGTCGCACGAGGGGGGTCCTCGTGCGCCACGAGGTGATCCACGATCCAGCATTTTTGGCCAGCCGAGTCAACAATCGGCGGAGGGGGTTCACGGCGATAGGTCGTACGCCTGGGTGTTCCATGGGGGATGCGGAGGCTGCAGCAAATCGTGCTCTGGGCGCTCACGTGGAGGCTGAGGAGGCGACTGTGCAGATCGCGCAGACACGGAGGGAGCTTGAAGCGGCGCGCCAGTCGAACCGGGAGTTACTGGCGCAGACTCGGGAGTTGGAGATGCGCGTCTTCGGAGCGCCGCGAACGGGGGCACAGCCGCGGCAGTCGGCGGCGCGGACGGCGCGCCGAGAGGGGCGATCGCTTTACGCTCCGGCGCCGGCGCCGGAGGATCCAGTGTCGACGGGATAACAGCGGGGTGGTACTTCTTGAGCCGCCCGACGTAGAACGTCGGGTGTAACCGTAATGACGTAGGAATATCCAACGTGTAGGCTTCACCGTTAACCTTCACGACTCTGAAGGGTCCAATAAAATGAGGCGCGAGTTTGCTCGCGCCAAGATTGGTAACTGCGGAAGAGCGAATGCCGTCGGTCGACAGGAGGACTTGCTCTCCTATCCGGAAGGTAGCCATATTCTTGCGTCCGCGCCTGTCCGCGTTCTCTTTTTGTTTATCCACTGCATCTTGAAGTGCATCGCGCACAAAACGGGCGATTGACGCGCGTCGCTGTACGAACGCCGAAACGGCGGCGTCATAGACCTGGCGCACCGGGGACTTCGGCGCGTAGTTGGCCGCGACTCGAGTACCGGTATTACCGGGGTCAATCAGGGTTCGCGCAGTCCATGCTGCGAGAGGAGACGCCGCGGAGCTCGGCGTCGCGAGAGCCTGTTTCGCCTTGGAGCGGGTGACCGCGTTCAGTGACTCGGGGTCGTGAGCCCCACTCGTCACAACATATTCATCATTGCCACCGTCATCTTCCCCACCCAGAGTGGAGGCACCAGACACCGTGGGATGGCCCACGGCGAGGAGAGCCGGGACGCGCGGGTGCCGCGCGTTGTTTGCGAAGAACGGGGTCAGCCCCGTCGAGGCGTGCTCAGCGTTGTTGAGTGCAAACTCGGCAAGGGGTAAGAACTTGCCCCAACTCGCGAAAGAAGTTGCGTAACTCCGAAGAACATCTTCGAGGACCCTGTTGACCCGCTCTGTCTGGCCATCCGTCCCCGGATGAGCCACCGTCGACATCGACAGCTTCGTCCCCAGAAGCTGGAGAGGGCGGTCCAGAACGCGGACGTGAACCGCGGGTCACGATCGGAGATGATCGACTACCGTGGTGTCGAAATACGCAATCGACGAAATGCGCCGCGGTCTCAGCCGCGGTGACCGTATCACTCACGGGGGTGAGATGCACCATCTTCGTGAATCGATCCACGAAAACCAAGACACCGTTCCGACCGTCGACATCGGGAGGGAGCCCGAAGACAAAGTCCATGGAAACTGAGCGTCAGGCCTCAGTTGCGATCGGCGGTGGGTGCAGGGGCGCTTGTGATGACTTGGACGGCTTCACTCGTTGGCAGGTCTCACAAGTGCGGGCCCACTTACGCACCCATTTGTACATGCGGGGCCAGTAAAAGTCGCGGGATACTGCCGCGAAGGTCTTCTCGCGGCCCAAGTGTGCGCCCATTGGACTATCGTGGAACTCATGAATGATGCGAGCTCGCAGATCGTCGTCGTTGGGTACGACGACTCGCGGAGCATCGAAACGATCGATGTTGTAGTGCAGCAGATCATTTTCAAGATGGTAGCGGTCGATCTGGTTGCGCGTATTGCACGAGAGGGCTCCCAGTGTCTCGTCACTGGGAGAGCGGAGGTACGCCAAGATGTTGGCGTAGACCGCATCGTCTGCGTGCGCCGCGACGATCTCATCGCGTAAATCCATCTCGGGGGACACAGCCGGCCTTCAGGTCTCCGAGGAACTTCTTCCAGGAGAGGCCTGGGAGGCTGATGATGGACTTGGCGTCGCGAGGTGGGCTCACGACTTCTTTGACGCGCGTCTGGCTGGGAGCGCCGTCCGCATACTCGATTGCGCAGACCGATTCAGTCGGTTCTGGAGGTGGGTCAGCGAAACTCCGGCGAGGCTTCAATCGTCGCCACGACCTGCGGGAGGTCTTTGTGCGTTTCGAGCCCCTGCTCGAGACTGAGGTGTCACTCCCGCTGGACGATGACGCACCCTCCTCTAGGCGCGAGAGCTCGTCCTCGACCGCGCCGGTCGTGCGCGGTGGTAAATGCGAACCAACCGCGGCATCGTCTTGCGGGAGCCGCTGCTCGACCGCCTCGTTCTTCATCCGCGAGAAGCGCGGATGCTCGCGTGCTTGTCTCTCACGGGCGCCCTCCCGCGCGCGTTCTTTTTCGTCTTCGCCAGTCAACAGCACTGCGCAGGTCGTGCAGAGAGGGCCATCGCTTGCTCTGTGCACAATGTGCGTCGTGGACTCTCCGTCCACGACTGTGACGTGGGGCCAATCTCTTGGTGCAACCACGAGATGTGTGAACACCTCGCTCACGTCGAAGTGTTGGGAACGCTTGACTGAACGAGCCAGCCAGTCGATCTGGGGCTGGTACCGGGTCAACCATGGGATGCCCAGGATACAGTCAAACGCGTAATTCATCTCGATCACGAGAAAATCGTCGTTGCTGTGAAAGCCGTCGAACGTGTACGGCAACGAGACCTCGCGCCGCGGCGAGCCTTTCCGTCAGCAAGCTTGATTACCACTTCGCCCGGACCATTCCGGACGCGAACACTATCGGGGAGCACCGACAGGCACGACGCGCGGAATAAGTTGTTCGTCGCGCCTGAATCCAGGAGTGCGCGGAGAGGTCGCCGGGCGCCGGCGACAAACAGACTGGCGATGATCAGTCTCGAGTCGCCGCTGGCAGCGGTGGCATTGAAGTGTGCGTGAAGCACGGGGGGGGGGGGGGGGGGGCTAGGAGGTCGGTCTGCCACCGGTGGACCCGGACCTCCGTTCCAACCAGTAGGGCACCCCGCCCCTACTGGTCCCGACCGGTTTTTGGTTGTGCGGCCGGGGTTGCCTCGCCGGACGTGGAATGTTCCACGTAGGTAACGACGGGATCCGGCGCGCGGCACACCGCCGCGCGATGTCCAGGCTTCCGGCACCGGAAGCAAACCATCGGACGGTCGTCTCGGCTGCTTCGTCCTCGCCTCGAGGACGGCCACTGCTGACGCTGCGACGCCTCAACGGCGTCGATCTCCATGGGTTCAGGACCCGGCTGACTAGTCTCTGTGGGGGTTGTCCTTGCATACGACGATGTCACCACATAGTCCTCGCGTAACGCGAGGGCGAAAGCTTCTTCCAGGGTCGCGGGTTCGGCCCGCGTAAGACAGTATCGCGTCATCCCTTCGCGCATCCCGGATACGAAGACATGGACTTGGGACGCCATGTCGATCGGCTTCGTGACGATGCACGAAGCGAGATGGCGCGTCTTCTGGACATAGTCGCGCATGGACATCTTGCCTTGCTTGAGGGCGGAGAACGTCGTCCGAATACGTGACTCGTCTTGTGGTGGTTCAAATGCGAGACGAAGGTCACTCTGGGGGTGTTTCAGAGTCGGGAACGCGTGTTGGTCGACGACGAGCTTGCCGAGGGCCCATTCCGTGGCCTTGCCGGAGAGGCGGGATAGTAGGAAATTCACTTTGGCCGACGGTGCTTCGATTAACCTCGAGGCGATTGCGGTGTCAATCTCTCTGAACCGGCGGTTCAGAGGAAGACGATCTGGGCCCGTCCCAGAATATGAAGAGGTCTCCATCTTCACGGCGTTGTTCCGTGAGGGTTGCGAGGGAGTTGATACTCGCCGCTTTGCTTCGGCTAGCTCGCGGACCACGAACTCTTGGATGGCTTGGCGATGCTGGTCGGGGGTCGCTTACCTCAGCAGCGACGTGACGACCACTTCTCGTACACCCCCGCAAGGCGGTGCAGCGCCTGCCACTCGATAGACGTGGGATGGTGGAAGGCTGCATGCTCCAGCGTCATGGCTGGAGGTCCAGCGGGCTGGTTCTCACTCATCTCGAACTTGGTCATGGGAAGGACTACAAAGTGCTACCAGGTGTAACGGGCCTGGTGTATGCCCGTCACTGACTTACACCTAGGTGTTGAGGAAGCGTCTTGTTCTCAGTAAGACTGAGAGCCAAGTATTAAGTCCGATGTAAATTCAACTCTGATTTATTATTAGACCGGGGCGCGAGCCCTTAGGACTAATGTGAACCACTCAAACAAAGGTCGACAGCTGATTGGCCGAAGATGGGGACTGGCTTCCCCACCTTTCAGCCAATCAGAGGATGACGAGTCAGCACACGCTAGTCGTGTGCCGACCATGCCTACGTATGCAATATCGGAAAGATGTCTAGCTACTTATGTAAATGGAGGGCCCATTACAAGCAGTACCCGCCGAAGGCGATGCAATAGTGGAGCGCGAGGAGCTGGACGAACCCGACGAATGCGCCGAACAGGCTGTGCGCACGGACGACTCCGATGAGTAACTCGAACGCGACGTATAGCGCCGCAAACAGCGACGCTTGGGGTGAGGGCTCCGTGCGTGGGCCTCACAGCTGGAGGACTCAGCCCAGTGGCTCGACGGATCTTTGCACGGGTGTGGTGTTGGGTTTTGACTGTGAAGGGATAGCGCCGTTCTGAGGTGTAACGGCGTCGAGGTTTTAAGTGAACGGTGGCCGAGGTCTCCTTTTGGCTACACACATTTACCGCGCCAGAGCGACGGGAGGTTAGTTAGTGACTGCGGGGGGTCGACGGTTCCTATTAAATCTCCACCAAGTTTTCCGGGTAGTCATCGTGGATACACCCACCTTTTGCCTCTTATTAGGAATCGGGCTATAAGACGAAAGTTCATCCGGTTATAGGATCAGACCGAATGCTCGACCAGCCTTAGATATTTGTGTAGACATTAGGAATTAGTAATAGTCAAGGCCTCACCGCCTCTACCTATTAAATCAAACTAGAGTATTCCCCCCGAGCTACACAGGGTCAAGTCCGTCCTCGGTAAGTCTAGCTATCGACACCTCAAAGTCTGGATACGCTCGGCGACGCGGGGTATGTCTGCCGGTGAACTTAACGTACACTGACCGAACGTTCGCCCTGGTAAGGCCAAGAGTGGATAGTGGCCAAGTGTTGGGAGGTGGAGAGTCTTCCCAGGAGATTGAGAGTCCTCCTTGTACGTATGTACGTGTTCCTGGGTGCTTGGCGTGGCACCGCCAGTGTGTTTGACGTCTCACCGAGGATTCACCTCAGTACCCCTGTAAAAGGCCTTGACCGGCCCAGTACCTTCCCTTTCTGAGGGCCTACAGTTGGTTAAGCGCAAAAGCGTGTACATTATGCACCCCAGTCGTTGTAGTGGGTCTAACTTAACTAACTACTTGTGCTTACACCTTGCGCTACGTGTATGAGGAAGCGTAGGTTCTTAGTAATAACTTGAGTTAATTATACTTGAGTACACAAGTATAATATACATCAATTAAAGACTCCAAGTGACTTAGATTGGGTAAAATGAGAACCGTATTGTTTGTAAGTGATCTTCCTCCTAAATCTGCTAAAACTGTTTATCATTTATAAAAGGGGTTGACAGAGGCTGGCTGTCAGAGCCCCGCCAGTATGTACGTCTCTAATTGGTAGAAAGATACTGTTTTCTACCAATAGGAACTTTGGGTACGTATGGACCACTCATTGTGGTGGCCCACTTCAGTGTATCCATTGGAGTGACTTACACCAAGGTGAGGAAGTATCTAAGTGGCTTGTAGCCACTTGTGTGGGTAACCCCGTTACAAGGCAGCCTACCTCACGAGCAAAGGTGGTGTCCAGAATGGACACCTCGGCTCCTTTAGCGCGCAACAGCACAGCGCGGCGATTGCCCATTTTCCCGTGGATCTTGGCCTGTTTGTACCACTAGTGCGGCGCGTAATGTTTCCAGTACCCGCGTCGTTCTCCTGGTTGCAAGTCTAACTTGCCCAAATGCGCCTCCCGCGCGAACTCGTCGTCCGTCGTCCGTCGGATAGCTGAAACTCGGGGTGCGCGTTCTCGCGTGGTACATTTCAGGTTCGATGCACATGTATTATCATTCAGGGAAGTCGGGCTCTCACTAACCACCTCTTTCGACTTTTTGGCCACATACGCATAGAGGGAAACAGGTCGCTCGTCTCGTACTGGTTTCCAAGCCAGCGAGCTACCTAGTTTAACATCTTCTCGGTTGTCGGGGGTAGCATTCCTGCATGTTTGTGCGGATCAAACCACTGGCGAAACTGGTTGAAGAACTCTTCGAACGGGCATTCTCCGGCATCATGCACATCACCGCAGGCCTTGCACACATTCACTTATCTAGGAAAAACGTAGGAATTCTCGCGGGCAACAAAGTCTCTCTTATTTTTGATGGAAATACACTGAATTTTGTCCAATTATGGCAAGCTCCTCGAGCGCATAGAAGGCGGAGCGTAGTTTCGAGGGATAGCCCTGATATTCTGCGCTTGCGAGTCGAAGCTAGGAGAGGCAAGTTCTCCATTCCTACCCTAAATATTTCTTGTGCCTGCTTTTGAGTAATGTCTAATCGAGTTTCGTAGCCGAAGAAAACAATGTAGCCATTCCCTTTTCGTAAGCGGCAGGAAGAGGTATTTCTCGACGTCGATAGAGATCCTTTATTGCGCTGCGATCCCCACTTAGCATCCCCACACTAACACTTGTGCGCTTCACTTACAGGAACGCCTCAAAATCACTCGGCGTAAAGTATGTGAGGTCGAGCTGACTAGGGCTTGTAAAATACATCGGTGCCCGTCACCTTTCGTTGATCGAATCCGTCGAGATATAACCGCCAAGCTACCTCGATACGCGCACTGTATTTTGAAAGACACGTACGCATCCCTTACATCTTGCACAGTGACTTCTCTTGTTTCACTCCCATTTTGCGCAGCAGCCCAAGGCGACGGTGAGCTGGCCGATTTGGGGGAGGGGGACGCCACCAAGCTAGTGGCTGAAGGGAACACGTCACCGTTGCACGTCGAAGGTGCTGAAGATGGACTGCTCGACGGTGGGGGTACGAGGCGAGACAGACTCAACGGAGACCGGGGCCATGATGACGCTCGAGGCCAAGCTGGACTTGGTGGCAGCTGCGGTTGGTGGCATTCGAGGTCGAGCTGGACTCGGTGGTGCTCGAGGCGATCGAGTCCAAGCTGGGCTCAGTGGTGGGCGGAGCCGAGCCGCGCTTAGAGGTAGACAGCGGCTAGCTAGATGTGCTCGAAGACAGGTTCTCCTTAGCTTGCTTGGTCGCACTGCGAGTCTTCGTGATGCATGAGGGATCGACTTGACGGCGTGAATTGTTTTCTACCAATCCTAGCGCGTCGGATGTGTCGCCTACTAAACACGTGCCATGTGTTCGCCTTTGTGAGTGCATACAAATATATATATGTTCATTTGCGCTATCACTCACATTTTTGTCGATTTGGCCGCGATATTTTCTACGATTACATACAAAGTGCCATCTACGGCCTACGTTTCACCGACAATCAAGCATCGATCTGTCGGGTGGTGACCTCCACACTTCTGACACGTCAAAAAACACCAACAATCTCCATCGTCGTGGCGACACGACCCACAGTGACGGCATCGGTGACGATCACGTCCCGAGTCTTCCATGTCGAGGTTGCGACACGGGGCCTCGGCGGCACATCAATTCTCGTTTCTTTTGAATATGACCAGTATGGATAAGGGTTGAGTGTGTCTGCGTGGTTGTGCACCTCGAGATATTGCTTGATGCTGAAACTCATTTCAGAGACCTTATAGGGCTCATGACTATATTTCCTGAAGTCGACAACCTTAGGCCAGACCAGGGATTTTACATATACATACCTACTGTGCATGTATTAATGCGTACCTACATTGAGCCTCCATTGGAGAGTCAGAGAGGACTGACAACGACCACTACTGTAATAACAGGTGTATCCGGAGAAGTTGGCGAGGCAAGGCACAAACAGTGATTGCGGCCTCGCAAACGCACGTACGTACATGTGATGCATACAACTCATCGATGATAATTTCCAAAGACACATCCACACCTTCACAACCTCTCCTACCACGATACTCGCGCTAGCCCCTATCAGCAACAGCCGCAGTTAAAAAAACTTCCTCTTACATGTAGCAGCGCCAGTTTCGATATAAAGGCGTCCACGTCTGCTCACCTTCAGATACGCAGCCGTAGAGAGACAGAAGCGTACACTATGCGCTTCATAATCCATTCAGTGTCTATGTATACGTTAGTTACCGTCGGTTGCGTTGTTGTACATGTGCGTCGTCTTTAATTACCCCCTCCCCCCAACACGAGACCTTCTGGTTGCGCTCATTAACCGAATCCCTAGACACGATAATCTTTATTTCAAAGATAGACTTCCATAGTGAAGTCAACATATTCTCTGGATTTTATCCAGACTCCTTAGGCGGATGCCGCTCAGGTGCCATTATTCTCCAATCGAAATACCTGCTGAATATGATTCGTTCGGTTCGGTTGAATTGGCGCTTGACGGAACTGTAATGTTGAATTACCTGTGCTTTAATCAAATTATGCTGGTGTGTTGACCCATCCAGTTTTTATTAAGTTAAAACAGCCTATTATTTCAAATAACTTGTACTCGAGTATAATACCTGTGACAGGTAATTTATCTGATCACTCGAACGACATCGCGATTTTTTTTCCGCGTTCAGGTGTGAGGGGTGGACACCTCCGTTCATTAAGAGTGAACACCTGAAGAATGGGGGGGGGCAGTCCCAACGGATTAATTGCGTGATCGTAACTGCGTGACGCGTAACCTGGATCAACCTTCGTGCCACACTATCCAGGCTAGTGCCTCGCCTCTTCAGGAGGGGGGAGAACGTATAGCGTCCAGACCGCGAGGTGTGGCACGCATAATTTTCGTGGGCGGCCATGGCGTTCCGAACCAAGTAGTGGATGAGCTGCTTAAGAACGCAGTGCCGTCTGAGAAGGCCATCCAGCCCGCGTCCAAGGCGGCCCTGCTGCAGGGAAAATAATCCTGCCAACCCGAAAATGATGTGTTTTTCCTAACTACTTGTTGTGGTTAGCAAACTAATGATGTTAAGTAAATTAAATAGTAAGAGACGAAAAAATAGCGGATCAATGTCGTGGACATGGAAGGTAACCTTCTTAGGGCGGCACGCCTGAACTAGGTCGTCTGCGACTTGGACGCGCACGATAGCGCGGCAGCTACACCGGAGCACTTCGCGTTTAATGTATCCTCCAGCGCTTCGAACACCCAAGCAGCGTTCAGGTGAAAAGCGTGACGGATTCAACGATATGTGGGAAGGGAACTGAAGTTCCACAAAAGGTCTGGAGTTGGCGTCTCGACAAGAGTGTTGGTTTTGTTGCTTGTGGGTGAGAGGGCAAATGCCGATGTGAGATTTATCGTTAAGCCTAAATCGACGTTACTGTCCCCCTCTCCCTATTGTTCCCCTTGTGCTCCTTGATGCCTCTCATCATGTTGTTTACCGGAAGCTGGATTCGACTTGATCTCATTATGGTATACCCTACCGAGGACTCAGTGCCAGTCTTCCGTCTACCCAGTCACATCACGGCTAGGCACGTGCCGTACCCACCGTCAACTCGTTCACCGTGAAGTCATCTCCGGGTGAGTCTTCGCCGTATCCGTCCTGTCTACACTAGCGGTGCACAACACCATCAGTCCTGTCTATACTCGCGATCCACAATACCAACACTCCCACTTGCCGCTAGTGTTGAGCAGCCTAGGCGATGACTCCACTCGTGTCGAGCAGGTACTACAGACGCTTTGTTCCCACAGCCTTCGTTAACAATCGGCGAGTTGATCCTTCGTCGGCACGTAGTCGACCGCGATGATGCCCCGCGCCACATTCTCACGGATGATACGATGTTTGATGCCAACATGCTTGGTCCGAGCGATGTAGCCTGCGTTGTTCGCCTGCGTGATGGCACACTGGTTATCCCCTCACACTCGCGTAGCCCGCACTTGCTCGTGTCCCAGGTTCTTCAACATGGCTCGGGCCCTTAGCACCTCCTGGGTACACAGTCCGAGTGCCATGTACTCGGCCTCCGCCGAGCTTATAGCCACCGTGCGCTGGTACTTCGACTTGAAGACCACCGGCACCACGCTGATCACCAGTTTCAGCACATCCTTCTACGCCATGGTGGTCTTCTCCTTTTACATTTCCTTCCACCACTCTTTGCGTTGAGGTGAAGTCTTAACGTTTCTCGGTGATCTCGGAAGTCGCACTTCCGATTCATGCCAGCGACGGCTTTCAAATGGAACTTCTGTAAATGCGGCGTAATAAGCCGCATTACTTTCGTCGTCATCAGCTGCGTGAGCCTCATCTGCGATATCAGAAATATCTGCGAAAGCGGCTTTATCGATATCAAATTTTCTGCTAGTGGTGCATAGATAACTCGTCGTGCTTATGGTCACGCACTCAATCAATCCTGGTCGATGCTTGCGCTGGCATCTTTCTCCAATTGAACCGGCGTTCAGCGAGGGCATCCCGCCCGTCTTTTGTCGTTAATCTTTAGGCTCACCACTGCAGTCACGTACCGATCCCGCATTGTGAGCACTGATATATACTGGGAACTGACCTTCACCACTTAAAATGCGCCGGTCAGGTATAGAGACTTCACAGTAACTGCTGGTTGGGCTTCCAACCTCCTCCCTCTTAGAGGGTGCACGTCGCGTTGTTGCGGAAACACCTGGACTGGTGGAAAATAAAGCACTGGATTCTGTGGCTGGTTTTCCGCAGCCTCACTCTTTCTAGTGTCAGTTCCCTCAAACTCCCTGAGTACACCCACCGCAGTTCCTCGGTAGTGTGTAGCCCCTCGAGCGATCTGCGGCGAGCGGCGTTTTCAATCGACCCCTCGCGACGCTCCGAGCGCTCGGTAGTCTCGCTTTCAGCCTGGTTCCGACGATCTAAACCAATTCTGATAGGTTCACTTTTTGGGTTGACGTACGATGATTCCGCAATAGCGGCCGCTGTTTCTTCGGCGTGGCGATCCTTAAACACGACGTCTTCATTATATCTGGCGTCGAGGGAGTATCCAACTGTGTGCGTGTCAGAATAGTACAACTTGCAACCAAGCCGTCCTTCTTGGTATCCATAAACAAACCCAACCTTACTATTGGGAGCGAACTTCTTTCGAGAAGGTCCGACCTTGTTGTGAGCGTACGCCAAACATCCGAATCGTCGAATATGGTGCAGGTCAGGTTGTCGTCCCAACATTGCTCCGTAGGGAGTTTTTCCTATCGCGCGTGTGTACACCCGGTTCTTTATGTAGACCGCTGTCTGAACTGCATCCACCCAGAACGACACAGGAAAGCCCGAGTCGGTCATCATAGTCTTCTGCATACCAATTAGCGTCTGGTGGGATCTCTCACACAAATTGAGATGTGACGTGCTCTTCGACTTCCTGGCGTGTTCTATTCAGTGTAGTTTGTACCAGTCATCAATCTCGTCGTTCCAGAACTCACCTCCACCGTCCGTGTTTATTTCGCGGACGCGCGAACCAGGATTTTGTCTATCGGTCCACGTCACGTAGCGCTTCATATGAGCATGTACCCCAGGCGCGATGTTAGTCTTGAGCAAATAAATAGTAATGCACCGAGTATACCCATCGAGAATCACCAGAACCGCTGAGTAACTCGTGCCGTTATCAGTCTCAGGAACAAGAGATCGGCAATTACAAGTTGATTCTTCCGTTTGAAGTCCCGATCCAGCGACGTGCGAGAAGTTTGGCCTTTTGCTTGCCTAGAGTGGCAGGCCTCGCAGTCTCGGAAATCACGCGACTGCGGTTTTAACCCCTCACTAGCGATCGGTCAGCTAAAATCATCACGTACTGCGGGCACGTATGGCCGAGCCGCGCATGCCATATCTGCAATTTGGCTGCGCCGTCGTGCATCGTAAAATTCACGTACGTGTCCGTCTGCTTTTCATCAGCCGTCCCGTGCAGGAAGTTATTCTTTGCACTAATGAAGTACGTCCCGACGTCATCTCGTTGCACTTCAAGGCTGGGCACACCTTTCTTTTCCACTGAGTAAATGTGTCGATCGGAATCATAGTGAACTTTGAAGCCCTGATCTTCCAGCTTCGACTGCGAAATAAGGCTTTCGTGTCTCGCAGCGTAGTATACACCCTCCAGCTGAAGAGATGCTAATCTACCCTGGCCTTTGAACCACAGTTCAACCGTTCCAATTCCTTTAGCTTGTGTCCATCAATGGCGGCTTCGGATCAATTTCTTTTGGCCCCCTCCAGATCCTTGTATTCGACGAAGTAGCTCCTGTCCCCTACAAGGTGTCACTTGGTGGCACAATCAAGACACCATCGACTAGTCGAGTACGGCATATCGTCCGTGTTTCATTAAAAACAGCGTCGGCGCGGAAATCATCCTTGCCAGGTCTTGGTGTCCACACGTCTGTCCGTATCAAGCTCCCACCCAGGCTAATCATCTCTTTTGACTTATCGTCGCTCTGCCCGTGTGCTCGAACCGTAGGGTGTCGCGATACTGGTTGGTGCCTCGCAGCACCAGCTTCGACCGTAAATTTTGCGTGGGCAAGATTTGGATTTCTGCTGTGATCTTGTGTCTGTTCCCCACTCTCCGCGTCTGGGCATTCACATTTTCGATGTCCTGTTTCATGGCAATGGAAACATGCTCCCTCCGACATGTCCTTCTGTCGCTGCAAGGGTTTTTCACTTATCACCTTCTGCTTCTTTTGCGCTTGTTGGCCTTGATCTGCTGGTAGATCGTGAGTCAGTCTCTTCTTCCCCACACTAACTCCACCTTCACGACCTCCTTTCTTACTGGTAATGTTTGCACTGGATCTCTTCTGCTCTCGTTCCAAAGCGGTATTCTGTTCGAGAATTATAATCATGGCCCTGGCATCAAGCGGGGTTGTCATTTGAGCACTACCAAAAAGCGTGAGAGTGTGCAACTCCTGGTAATACTCGAACTTTGACATCGAGCGAACCAAAATATCAACCATCCAGGCATCACTAACATCAGCGTCGAGAGCGGCCAGTTGCTCCCTTAGTGATAGATCGTAAGATAGATGGTTCTCCACGTCGGCGCCGTACCGACTCGAAGCATTTTCGAGTTTCTGTCGAGTGTCCGCTGGGTATACAGCTTCGTCGTGGCATTTTCAATCGCCCTTCAAATCGCTTGGACAGGTAGCCCAACATCTCATGGCCGGAGTTGAACCTGGTGAGCCAGCGTGCGCGACAACGAGCTTTGATGTGAATTTGACCAAAAGTGTATTCTGCCCTTTGAATCGGGCCTTCTGTTTGTTGGTCCAGCACTCTAGCACCACTTGTGTTCCGCCACAAATAGCATCCAGAGGAAACTCGTTCTCCTTGACCTCGACGCAGGTCAAGTAGAGCATCATCTGGCGTTTGTAGAGTGGCCAGCCACGGTCATTCCAGTTGATCGGGCGGCCGTCCTTGTTTCAGGCTACGTCTGGTTCCGTCACTTTATTCTCCATTCGCGCTTCCCCCGGCCACGCAGTTGGGCTCATAACCCTGCTGCAATCTGTCGGGGAGGTGTTAGTAAATGACCAAACTCGGCGCGCCTCAGTGGAATTACCTCGATACTTCTTGGAAACTTTGCTGCTGAGCTCTTCTAAACCTAATGCATTCAGCTCCTCGTCGCACCTCGTCGCAGACATTGCACGCTCACCCCCTATACTGCAACTAACGGTACAAATGGGCAACTTGAAGTCACACACATGGGAAAGTGCACAGCTTTCCAACACGCAGCACGCTGTCTTCACGGTTACTTATTTTCCGGGTCGTATACGGCTCGGACTTTAAGTCAGGCGTTCCGGGAGGATTGACGTACAACGGGATGCCCTCGACAAGTGAGCTCCTTGTTTGCGCCACCAATTTCGCTTCGCTCATGGCGGGCAGGGCGTCTGTAAATACTTTGCAGTGCAACTACTCCGACCCACGCACCGACCATTGCAGACATCTGCTTCGCTCCGTTTGCAAACGGTCTCTCTGAGGCCTCTTCGCACGATGTCGCCCATCTTATGTTTCTTTGTATCTACATGACACCGAAATCACCTAGATTTGAGTCCGCGACAGACTGTATAGGTACAATGTGGTCGTCCCGAGCTACAAAAGCAACAAGCCAGGTGTAAGGTAGATGCACTACCGCAACATTTCCTCTTTAAATTATAATCTCCAACTAGAATGCTATCCGTCCGAACAAAGTAAAGGTTACCAGTTTTAGTTGTTACAAACTACGAAATAGTCCTGCTATCCGCTAAATTTAGTTGACCTAAATTCCTTTTAAGTGTGCATATTTCCGGACCAATTATGTCGTATTTTCTTGATCTGTTCATCTGGTCAAAATCAGCGCATGTCGCTCGAGTGATCAGATGAATTATCTGTCACAGGTACAGTCAAACCTGTTTATATGAGGCCCCGTTGGTGGCCATCTACAACAATGACTCATATAAAATGGACTCAGTTAAAAAAAAAAATGTGGTGCACGTAAAGAAATCGCGCATAATTCGCTTAGTCTCCCGAACCAAAGCGGTCACGGTCTGTAAAGCTCTTCGTTCTCTATCCGTCTGCTCTCCGCATTGAAGCAGAAATGCAGACAGCTCCATGCAGTGTCTCAGAGCGATGGCAGGTTGAATTGTGGGTTCCTGGTCCTCCTCCTCCTCCTCCTGCTCGTCCTGCGAAACTGCATCACTTCCTGCTGCTCCGTCCACTATCACATCTGGCTCGTGCGCAGGCACGTCCTCGTCCACTGCCAGTGACTCACTAGCGCTCACAGCGCCCTCCCACTTCGATAAAATCGCTGTCAACTCCTCCATCTCATTGCCGGATACCGCCTCAATGTTATTCGTGTCAGCGCGGACCCTTCCCAGCATCGTTCCGCCCAATATGCGAGTTTTAACCCAGCAATTTGTAATCGTCGTTGGCGTCACACCAGTCCACTCAGTGAGCATGGGGTTGTTCATGCCAGGATTCTGCTTGAGCTTTAGGTGCACTTGGAGCATTTGTTCTAGCGTCAGACAGGTGCGGGGAGACATTGCGAGGGAAGGGGGCTTGCGTTGGGCGTTGGGCGTTAAGCAGTGGGGGCTTTGAAGAGTGTGTGGTCGTGAACAGTGTGAATCAAATAAACAGGTTAGACCGAATTTGGTCCTCCAAAATGTGACTCATATACCTTGTATACATATAAACAGCGGTTATACAAAAACTAAGTAAAATATTTGGTAGCAACAAAGCTTGCATCAAATAAATGGCAAGGCTCAAATAGGGAGGATCATATAAACAGGTTTGACTGTTTTAAACTCGAATACAAGTTATTTGAAATAATGTTTTTTTTTTACTTTATAACTAGAGATTTGGGCTGGTAGTGCCCATGATAGGAACCACTCGAATGGCAGGGGGGTGAAATAAAGCAGATAATAAAATATATTAAAGCAAAATCGAAATTTTCTTCTGTAAGTCATGCGAAGCCCGAAATGAAACAAACAAGCGCTCTCTGGCAACGATATCGTCAGGATCAACCCCCGGTAGCCGATAACGTAACGTTAGTATTCAGCGCAGCGTACCAAAGACGTTAGGATCTCTAGCGAGCCGTGGCTGGATCGCAGTGGAAGACCCAACATTCACCGTCCAACTCCTTTTCAGCGTTGCTAAGGGCGTCAAGAAATTTCTGGAAGCTCAATCCACATCACAAGTAGCAAGGGAACAGTTACTAGACTGCTTATATTTACTTTCACTTCGCTACGCGCAATCCTGTAGTTGACATGTGGCTCCAATCTATTTAATTATTTAATTCCTCCAGTGAGTGCTGACTCTCAGTGGCAAAAACATGTTCGTGAAGTATTAATACACTAATACGAAGGTTACCACACACTAGCTAATAAGCTGCAAAGCTGTGCTTCGCCCGGAACAGCTCTGGATTTTAACTTGTAGACCGCTTAGCATGCAGCTGTGGAAGGTTCGTGCTGTAGCGCTGCTCTCATAGCTTATCACATTTAGTTTTTACTATCTATGAAACCAATTTTGATTTGTGAATCCCGGCCAAATTTGTCGAAATCGGTAACCCATCGCCAGAGAAATTTCGATTAGATACAATTTTATCAAGTAAGCCCGGAATATCTACTGTCATGCATACTTGCACTAAGTACGTGCTTCGTAGTTCTAAGCATGGTTTTGCTATAGCAATAATACAAATAACTTGTTTTGCACGATTATCCTAGATTGTCCGAGTTATTCGTCAGATAATTTTATTCTGCACTCAAAAACAGCTATCGTTGCACTTTCAATGCCTGCGTTGAGGGTTTTGATAACGTCTAATGGATTAGTTTGGCAAATTGCCAGTCTTCTTTGCAAAGAATTGGTTGATTTGTAAATTATGCGATTTACGAACCAAAATTAACGCTTACAGGGGTTCCTTCCAGTTTTCGAACAGCAAGAGAAGATTAGGAGTTGCACAGAGTTAAAGGTTGGATTACAGATGGTTGCGCCGACACTTATCGGCTACAAAGGTTGTGTGATTTAATAACATTATGGGCTAATGTATGAACACTGCACAAACGATAGTGGACTCCTTAAATATGCCTAGACTACCTGAAAGTATGTGTTTGGAACGCGTTTGTTGCCACTCGTAGCCTCACGGCACGGATACATTGCTCAGGCACTGCTTCATCAGTCAAATGGTGCGCCATTGATGGTAACTACACCATCTCACGGTCAAATTGAGAATTGTACGATCAAAACGAAAAAAACTAGATGTACATTCAAAACGAGAAGCTACCAACACGAGATCTGCTGTCATGAGTGTTGTCTTCGACCGATGTTGCGCAGAGAGTCCAAATATGAAATAGCTTTAATTTACTGGTTATTGCTGGCTCTCTGGTTGGAACTTCACGAAGTCATTGAGGTTTTCTCGTTTTGATTGTACGCTTCTCGTTTTGATTGTATATTTTCGCAATTTGATCGTGAAACGGTGTGTCCACCCGTCATAGTGCATGCAACTATTGATAGAATATGTCCGGATGCTCTCAAGGCTACATCAACTGGTTGGTAAGGTACATGTGTATGTGAATTCGTGCTTGAAAAAGTAGTGGTCTCGAGAAAGAAGTCGTAGCTATTTTAAAGGAACTGCAAACAGACAATACGTTGCACGGTTATTACTCTATTATAAATTTCAATAGTGTTTACAGTGTGCATGGCAATGGCAACCAGAAGTTAGACGAATTACTAAAATGTACTAAATATCCCTGATTTACTAAGCAAGCATTTGTTTCTAATTACTTCTGTTCGCTAACGTTTAGGTGAGAGCTACTGTAGTACCGACTTCGGAAAAAGGGAATGCGGTGGCCAATTATGTCAAGCTTTTCTCGCCTGAGGATAGACACGGAAATACTTCCTCAACGTTTATGCACAGTTAATAATAATAATAAATATTGAGATCAATTTTCGCCTTCAAGTCGAATCATAATGCCAGCACAAACGAACTCCTTGATAATGCCAGGCGAACGTAATGATCACCAATATTTCCGGGGGGTTCATAGATAAGCGCAAGTAGCGCAAGTTGTTTCTTTGCTTGGTGGAATCAGTGCTACCGACGCCAAGTTTGTCAATTTCGGCTCCTGGGTTACGACTGTCACTCCTCCAACGAAATTCGCTGTTTCTCATGTACGAGAATTGCTGTCAAATGGTTGAAACATCTCGAATGCCAGCACGTCGCAGCAGGAATTTAATTACGAGCTAGACTAAGGCAAATTTGGTTTGCTTTGGTTTGTTTTTCCAGGGTTCAGTTCAATGCAACTGCTAGCGCAGTCATTTTCACATGACGGTGACTTATATTCTCGTATATGTTTCATTTTACTTTGCCGTAGTTAACACCGTCTGCGCTCAGGGTGGCCTCTGATTCAACCCCGCCTACCGAATTTCTTTATCCTCCGTACCGACACCCACGGCTGTATTATCGTATTTTTGCCAGTAGTCAACGACGAGGGTTTGCGTGTTGCCCCAGTAAAGAAAAATCCGGTGAACGTCGCTCGAGTAAACAGATAAATCATTTGTCATATGTATTATCGTTGCGTAGAGGCTATGTAAAAGAGTAGGTATGTTATTTCAATCTATACTGGATGGGTCAACATAGCAACATAATTTGTACAACAAACAGGCTATTCGAATTAACAGGCATTAAACGGACAGTTCTTCAACATCACAGATCATATTCGACGGGGTATTTGATAAGCCAATAATGGCACCTGAGTGGCATCCGCCAATGAGAACAGGATAAATGCACCTAACTCCACCAACATATTAATATTTTTTGCTATATACTGACAACCAGTATCTGTGGTTTCGACGCACGACGGACGGACAGGTTAACCAGCAGGTAGACCCAAATGGAAGAGCGAAGAAGTATCTTGAGTTATGTGAATTGAGCTTCTAGAAGTTTCTGGTTGACTCAGTCCACATCACTCAAGATACTTCGCGCTGTGGCTACACACCCACTGCGTGAATACCATGGCTGCACCTGCGAAGCCTCTGGTTGGTGCTACGTTGGCCGAAGCCGCAAGGCCAAAAGGAACAAACCAAGAGAAGTTCAGCGGTAGTCGCTGAACCAGCCACAACGCCGACCCCGACAGCCGCCGAGCTGGGGACTCGAACCTCGAAGAGGAGGCTCCAGCATCCCCGGCACCCAAGAAGCAGTGTCATCTCTCGCCAGCGACAGCCCGACCCCGGTCGTCGGAGTTACCCCGCGCTGGGACCGCCGGCCAGCAGCAACGTGAACCCACGCAGCTCGCAGGCGGAGACCCCGCAACGAGCATGAGCTAGCAATCAGTCACGGAGCCCCGGCCACTCAGCGGTATGGCGCTCGACGCTGCCGCCAGCAGCAACGCCGGGGTCCCCAGCGTGACTGACACCACCACCGGCCTACGAGATGGGTTCAATCTCAATGTCTTCATGGCTTCCTTTGAGCCAGGAGCCCCCTCCGCGTCGGCTGCCGGCGAGCGCAATGTGACGGTCCTCCGCAGTAACTCTCCAAGCCAAGACGGTGCTGATGTGCTAGCTGAGCTTAGGCTACTGATTGCGGAGAATGCACGTCTTAAGGAGCTACTGTAATGCAATATACCTGTAGTTCCAAGTGATGTTGGCACTGGTGGCACGGCACCCAACGCCAAGGGCGAGCTGCCTCCAGCTGCACTGCAGTTCCTATCGTATGTCAGCTTCCCGGAAGGGCTGAAGAAAGCCAGGCGAGTACAACCCCCCGCAGGCTCACCTTGTCGCAGCCGCCAGGATGTTTAAGGTTTTCGCCTGCAATGAAGGTAGGCCCATATCTGCAATGACTTTCGTTCTATGGGTTCGAGAGGCGGAGTGCGTCAAGTTTTTCATCACGCTAGCAGTGCTGATGCCGCTTTCTAGTGGTCGTCTGAGCTCGCGGGGTCTGCCCTTGATGTACTTTTGAGAGGTCTCTGCGATGGATACACTAGAAGGCGGTTCGAACAATGAGAATTTCGCGAGCGATTTCAGCCCGGTAGCTCAACTGCCGCCCGCGGTCACTCACTGTGCGTCGTACTAGGATATCCTGGATGCTATGTACGGCGTGGTAGCGTTAGGGAACGAATTCTGGCACGGTCCGCACGCTGATGTCGCGTCTTCGGGTCTTCGTTTTGCAGAACAAGTCGGCCGACTCCAGCAATACACCGACCCGCGTGCGGCTGACTCTTTTGTATGGAAATAAATTCATCGACAGCGCCCTCACCATCTACAGCCAGACTCCGCGCAGTGATGGCACGGGTATTGCGAAGCACTGCGTGCAATTGATTTCCAGTCCAGCGAGTGGACAATGGAGCTGGTAAACACCCTTACTCAGCGCGGAGGTGGGGGCGACGACCGGCACAACAACTACCGCCGCGAAGACGCCCGTCCACCTCGCCGAGACCAAGCGCATGGCCCCACAGTCCCGGAGGACATCTGCCGCCTCTTGCCCGCGAACTGCCGCGGACAAGCACCTTGCCTCCGCAATGTAGTCGGGTTGCCTTGCTCAGGCGGGACCCGTGAGCGCTGTGGTAACCCGGGGCAAACTCATGACTGGCCCGAACCCCTACCAGCACGCGTGCAAGATTGGGTAGACAGGACGTACGGCACCCGCACCCGTAGCTGAAGTGGCCGAGAGGATACCAGCCCAAGTTCCTTTGGAAAAAATGGTGATGATATGCAGATATATAGATATTTAACTCCTTACCAAAGTCATTGAGCAAACACGCAAGCGGCCCGGTTTCCAAGTTGAATCAAGCCATCCATGTGCCATGAAAACAAGAAGACACCATTTTCAAACTGTCTGGGTGGGTTGAACAGCCACCCAGCGTTAAGTCCCCGCGCGGACTCCACAAGCGCGCACCACCCCAGCGCAACGTCCGACAGCCGTACACCCACCTACGCACTGGCGGACCTGCAGCCATCCCCGAATCCCAATCTTCCACAGAGGATTCGGCCGGTGTACTCCCGCCCGGGTCCGGCCCGGCCGGTCGCCGCGCGGTCACTATTGTTAGGCAGCCAATCGCAGACCGGTGCACCATGCTCCGTGGTTACGCGCTGCGATGCTCTAGGCCCACGGTTGGGTCTCCCAGTGCCGCCTCTTCCCGCGGCCTGTGCAGACCGGGCCGCGCGGTCTTTTCGTCGGGTTGTCTCCGTCGGCGTCGCTAACCAAATGAGCATCAACGCCTCCCATCGAGCACAGGCAATTAGCCGAATGCGTACCACAGTTCTGAAGAGAGCGTTACCCCGCGTGGGACTGGCGTTTCCTTCCGCAGTGTACCCAACTTCTCGAGGCCCGGCGTCGAGGCTGGAATATCTGCTGCACTACCCTATGAAGACTGCGCTGTCCGATTTTGTGCGCCGGACGAAGATGCCTCTCGCTGAGTTTCTTGTGCTGGTCCTCTGCCAAACGCCGGAGGATTACCGTCCGAACAAGAATATGATCCCCGCACTGTTAAACAATGTCTGTGCCGGTTATCCTCATCTCCAGAAGCTCCAGCAAATAGCCGCAGAGGGTGTCAAAGTCCAATTCACTGAACCACCCCCGCCGGTACAACCGACCTGTCCTTTCAACCACGGGTCCGCCCGCGAGCGGCTAAACGTTCTCAGGAAGAATATCCGATCCGAACAGGATGCGTGACGGTGCCTTGTTTTAGATAATGGCATTTTGACATTATGGCCGGAGGTATATTGTAGCCCGATTGGCGTTGTCGACAAGTCTGGTGGAGATTCTAACGTGTCGGGCCGGATGATCCACGACTTATCGTTTCCTGAATACTCTTCAATCAACGACCTGACGGATCAAGACTGCATTGAACGACCCGAATACTTCCACTGCGACGCCATCGCGGCGGAAATCCTCCGGGTCTCCGAGACTAACCGGATACTGAAGTGGGTCTCATGGCCGGGGACATAGCATCGGCCTTCTGTCACATTAGTCTTCATAGCAGCAGTGTCCACTGGTTCGCATGCGTGATTGACGAAGATATCGCTCTGGTCATCGAGCTCGCTGCACCGTTCGGTTTGGACCGGTTCTCCTGGCTCGTCCGAGATCGTCGGCGGCGCAGTGGCCTACACCCATGGCTCCGATTTCAACTCTGATAATCCCTTCGGGTTCTTCCTCTACCTCTGGGTCGATAATCATATCAACGTGGCTACCAAGGTCGGTTCCAAATATGCCGACACGGATCGGTCCCTCCGCTTCGCTATGCTGACCGTCCTCGGCGAGGGTGCCATCAAAGGGCGCCATCAACGAGGAAGAGTTTACACCCTGTGCGCCGGTCCAGATGGTGTTTGGGCTATATTTTGATACCCTATCGCGTACTGATTCGATGCCTGAATCGAAGATTTTCTAGGCTCACCGGCTCGTCGCGACTGCTTCCCACTCCGCCTCTATGTCACGGACGAACTTCTGCTCTCTTTTGGGTAGCCTACGACACGTAGCTACCTGTATCGGCGGCCGGACCATTCCTTCAACGGCTGCGTATGCGGGAATTCTTTACTCACTGGTTCCACGCGGTACCCGTGTCGGACGACATAAAGGCCGATCTGTGCTGGTGGTGGATGCTTTTACACACACACACCAACTTAACGGTGTCCCTATGGAATATTTTAACGTACCCCCGGTCGCTACGGCCGTCATCGAAATCGACGCCTCCGACTACGTTTTGTGTGCACCGGACATCGTGTCTCGGACCGCGCTGACCTACCGTTTTAACCCGCGTGAACGACACCTCATTGCGGATTTCAAGTCCTCGCACGTGAACCGTTTCGACATCAACCTCCGGGAACTGCTGTCATGTACGTTCGCTGTCCACGCGTGGGGGTCACGCTGGGCTCTCACTCTGCCGCGGCGCCAAGAGTTTGCCTACATTCACGTTCGTATCGACAATACGTCTGCAGTGTCATGGCAGAACAAGATGGCCTCTCGCAATCCAAGAGCCCAAGTCCTCATTCGCCTGCTCCGATGGTGAGAGTTGACACACCGCCTCCGCTTCTCGGCCGCTCATTTTGCGGGATCCGCTAATACTCGTGCTGATGCAGGGTTTGTGCTCGTCGGTCGCGACTTCATTTCAGTCTCCAACGCCTGGTTGGTCGCAGGTCTCCCCCCCCCTCCCCCATGTGGACGTCGACGAGCTGACCACCCTCTGCCAGCGTTTCTCCTCCAGCATTCCGTTGCCGACTCCATCTTCGCCAAATACAGCGGCATCTTGTTAGACTGGACAGGATGGACGTCGCACCGAGGGATAACCCCGTTGCTTCAAGGCGTGTCGATCCCCGACTGCGTGCTCTGCATATCAAATTTAATCCTACCTGGGCTTCAACACAGTTACGGTTCAGGCGGGCCGATCCGGAGTGACTCCATACTCAATACGCTCCAGGGTATCAAGCATTTCTTCTCCGCTCAAGGGCACGAGTTCCAGATCGCTGATCCCCACGTCAGCATGCTCATTAGAGGTATCAAACACCTTGACGCTCCTCGCCCCAGCAAGTCGCCAGTCAGCATCCAGCTCCTCGAGTCGTGCTTTCACGTCTTACCGCTCTCAGACCCGTACGCTCAAGCGTTTTTTTTTTTTTTTTTTTTTTGGGGGGGGGGGGGTCTGACTCTGGCATTTTTCTTCCTCCTACGGCGATCGGAGATAGTGGCGACCGGTAGCAGCTGATACAAGTGGTTTGCTCTGCGAGTAGGCGACGTTATGGCAGTGGCAGAAGACGGGTCCAAGGCCTATGCAGTCTGCATTCGCCTACGAGACCCCAAGACGAACCAGGGAGGAACTCGGACACGGATTTGGGGCATAGCCACGTGTAGGACTTGAAAGCGTCGGAAACCCAGCGCCCATGAAACTGAATGGCGAGGGAATCCGTTCCAGCAGGGTACAGGTGAGTCGCACCTCCTGCCCTTAGCGAGTGCGTGCCAAACTGCCTTGCGTCACCGCCGTTGTGAACCGCTGCCTTCTTGATGATCTCGGAAAGATCGGCAGTAGAGACGCATGCTGGTCTCCCGTGCTTGTTCATGAACATGGACGCCGGAATGTCGAGTGGGAGAACTCCTCGCGCTTGAAAGAGTATAACACCGGACACAGGTACCGATGACTGGACCACCGCAACTTCCCGATTATTGGGGTACGCCGCCAGGATAATCAAAGGTTCAAGGGGCGACTCCACTTTTCATCACTGAACTGCCCAGCACGGCTAGATTGGGGGTTCCCCTCTCCTCGTCCCAATTCGGATAGAGGTCTAACCATTGCATAAGCGTCCTTAATAGAGTAGTGTGTTTGTCCCTCAAGTTGAAGTGGAAACGACCAAATCTCCGCTAAAAAAGATTGCAGCGACCCAATTCATGTTTTTGGAGTGGAAAATAACAAAAGGGGGTATTCGTAAAGATTCTTCGTTTCATAGTTTGATGGTGAAATAACATGCACAAACAACCGCGTTGGAACAGCAAAACGTCCACAGCCCTTTTAAGGAAGAAACTTTTGTACGGAATCACTGGGGAAGCCGGAGACACCCGGACGGGTACGCATCATAGTAGGCGGTGGCGCCCCCCAAGCGCGTGTTGGCTGCTGACCGCTCACCAGGTACGCGCCGTCGAACGTGGCCGTGTACACAAAGCCGTTCTTGGCCGCGTTGTAGGGCGCGCGCGCGACGCCGACGCTGTCCACGTTGGGCAGCTGCTCCAGCGCCATCTCCAACTCCACGGCGCTCGCGTACCACGCCACGCACGACGTCGTGGCCGAGCCGCGCGCGTTGGTGAAGGTCACACGATCGCCGCCGGCCGGTACCGCCCTGTCCATCATCACCGTGGGCGTCTGCACTTCGTCCACGCGGCGCGCCAGCTCCACGCGGTAGCCCAGCACAGGCGCGCCGTTCATCCCCTCGGGCTTGACGTGCAGCGGCGAGAAGAACTGCCAGACACCAGAACCTTCTCGAGCGGGCCGGGCGCGTCCTTAGACATGAATAGCTGGGCGCACACAACGACGAAGATCAACAGCAACGCCACGCACAGCATCGTAACGATGAAGCCTGTTGCAGCGCGCGGGCTGATGCACCGAGGCCTGCGTCGCTGCATGAATGCTCGGCTGCTCTACCGCGGACCGAGATATCTGCTCTCCTGGTCTGGATCGTCATGTGAGACTGGTGCGAAACGGTGCGATCTTCGGGCGAAGCTGAAGTGGGTGGAGGACCATTTTGCATTTGTACCAAGTTTGCCAATTTTTGGATAGAAACGAAAAGTGGGCAGCCTTCGCAACGATGTACCTACCACCTAAATGGTACAGTCGCGTTGCCGAAAGGAAGAAGGGATTCTTTTTTGCGATCGTCTGCCATTGAGATTGCATTCGCCTCGTGCACAACCTGGAGAAGCGCTTCCTAATAACACCGTACCGCACACAGCAACCTCGGCCGTTGATAGGCAGCTTACTCCCTATAGGCTGTGGATCACTGATAATTCACTTGCCTTCGAGCGCTCGTACCGATCCCATATTTTCGTTCCAAGAGCTAAAACAAATCCTGAATTCAAACGGGAAAGTGTCAATTATTGGAATAGTCGGGCTGGTACTCGCTACATGTACACAATTGATCTTTTGCGCCGTCGATAATCGGTAGTAGCCTCACCTTGAGAAATCCACTACTCAGATGCATTGGAGCAGGAATTTGATCCGAGTCTAGTTCACGGTCCACACGGCACCCACCTGGTCGAGCTCCTTGCCCGACGAACCAGCAAAGCCGCCCAGTTGATAACCGGCCGGTGCGCAAACTGTTCCGGTCTTGGTCGTGGGGGTACCGCCAGCAATCGATCTGCCACTAGTAGTGCTGATCTTGATGTAGAAGATGCGCATTTTACCATGGTATTCATCCCAGTGGGCCTCCAAACACTGGAAGCGTTCACCAGAGTTCAGGGTGAGAGTCTGTGGGTTACCGCCGTTGCCGCCGTGGAACAGCTTAATCCTCTCCTTGTACAGGCTTGTAACGTCGATTCCGACGCCATCCACACGTTCACCCGTGCGGATCGTGACGGAGTGCACGCTTTGTCCCGGGGTGGCAAAGGTCATATCCGAGAAATTGGTGCCGTAGGGGTCGCCGAATTTCTGGCTCAGTCTATAAATTTCCGAAGACGCGTCAGTGCCGCTTGCCAGTAGCATAACCACTGCCACCGCGACCTGAAAGAAGAACTTCATCGTTGTAACTCGAGTTTCTTGGTGGTAGGTTGGAAAACTAAGAATGAAACGGAGATCTTCGTAGGTACACGGTAATTTACGATACGTATTACGTGACGACTTACGGGACGGTTTCAAAGGTATAGTTTACGGGGCGACCCGTCAACTAACAATTGCATTTAACAACGAGTGCCCATGAAGTCTAGGGTACAAGAGAGTACGGACTTTAAGTTACAATATCACTTTTCATTTTGCCCTTTTCGAACCCAAGATTTCACAACGGTATACATTCCCAGATCGCCGAGACCCTGCGAGCTGCCGTTGACTCGATTGAACTGATACTGTGCCTAACTCATGGCATCGAGCCTCGCTTCGCACTGCATGCGAAGTTTGCAAAGGTGCTGCAGCATCCGGCACTACGGCAAGATAAAGATAGGATCGATTGATCGGACAGATTATGTACAGTCTTACAGTCTGTAAGGTACATGCACATCAATTCTCGTTTCTTATGAATATGACCAGTATGGATAAGGGTTGAGTGTGTCTGCGTGGTTGTGCACCTCGAGATATTGCTTGATGCTGAAACTCATTTCAGAGACCTTATAGGGCTCATGACTATATTTCCTGAAGTCGACAACCTTAGGCCAGACCAGGGATTTTACATATACATACCTACTGTGCGTGTATTAATACGTACCTACACTGAGCCTCCATTGGAGAGTCAGAGAGGACTGACAACGACCACTACTGTAATAACAGGTGTATCCGGAGAAGTTGGCGAGGCAAGGCACAAACAGTGATTGCGGCCTCGCAAACGCACGTACAGAATATACCGCCACTTCCGACACCATCTGTTCAGTACGTTTTGTGCACTATATAAATTGTTGTGAGGTTAGCGACCTACAATTGAATCGATGCTACGCGCAGCATGACATCAACTACATCTTCGTCGCAGTCCTCGGTTTGTACGACTTCGTCCTCAGCATCGGGTGCTGCAATACCGCGAAGGGGGACTGCTAGGCCTGTCTTCTGCATCGAGCGCGGGGCCCCCCACCTCAAAGCGCAGCTTTTTAGCTTTCCAAGTGATGACCTTTCGATTTAGACACATACCACGCTGCTCGGCTTTCTCGATCCAGCCTTCTAGCCTTCTTTCGAGCGCAGGCGCCTTCACCTTGAGGGGTTTGCGGCGCTTGCCTTGGCCGTACGCCTCCTTCATGATGGCGCCTGCGTTTCGAAGTATGTCAGAAATTGTGTTTCGAGCAGGAGGATCACGCAGGCGGAACTCCTTTTTAGCCCACTTGGCTAGCTGGGCCTGCGTCATGGCTGGTGTGGCTGCATGCTTACGAATAAGCTCTCGCTTGTTGTCTATGGTCATCCACTTGCCCATGGTTGTACTGTGCTGGTCGCCGCAAATACTCGAATGGTGCTTATCGCCTCGTACCGAACGAGTCGTTCAGAATTGGTTTTGGCGCGCGAGCGAAAATTACCTACTAAATCTAATATTTGAAAGTGCCAACAATAATAGAGGTCATTTGTTATCGGCAGTGTCGGAAGTGAGAGTACCTTCTGTACGTACATGTGATGCATACAACTCATCGATGACAGTTTCCAAAGACACATCCACACCTTCACAACCTCTCCTACCACGATACTCGCTCTAGCCCCTATCAGCAACAGCCGCAGTTAAAAAAAAACTTCATCTTACATGTAGCAGCGCCAGTTTCGATATAAAGGCGTCCACGTCTGCTCACCTTCAGATACGCAGCCGTAGAGAGACAGAAGCGTACACGATGCGCTTCATAATCCATTCAGTGTCTATGTATACGTTAGTTACCGTCGGTTGCGTTGTTGTACATGTGCGTCGTTTTTAATTACCCCCTCCCCCCAACACGAGACCTTCTGGTTGCGCTCATTAACCGAATCCCTAGACACGATAATCTTTATTTCAAAGATAGACTTCCATAGTGAAGTCAACATATTCTCTGGATTTTATCCAGACTCCTTAGGCGGATGCCGCTCAGGTGCCATTATTCTCCAATCGAAATACCTGCTGAATATGATTCGTTCGGTTCGGTTGAATTGGCGCTTGACGGAACTGTAATGTTGAATTACCTGTGCTTTAATCAAATTATGCTGGTGTGTTGACCCATCCAGTTTTTATTAAGTTAAAACAGCCTATTATTTCAAATAACTTGTACTCGAGTATAATACCTGTGACAGGTAATTTATCTGATCACTCGAGCGACATCGCGATTTTTTTTCCGCGTTCAGGTGTGAGTGGTGGTCACCTCCGTTCATTAAGTGTGAACACCTGAAGAATGGGGGGGGCAGTCCCAACGGATTAATTGCGTGATCGTAACTGCGTGACGCGTAACCTGGATCAACCTTCGTGCCACACTATCCAGGCTAGTGCCTCGCCTCTTCAGGAGGGGAGAACGTATAGCGTCCAGACAGCGAGGTGTGGCACGCATAATTTTCGTGGGCGGCCATGGCGTTCTGAACCAAGTAGTGGATGAGCTGCTTAAGAACGCAGTGCCGTCTGAGAAGGCCATCCAGCCTGCGTCCAAGGCGGCCCTGCTGCAGGGAAAAGAATCCTGCCAACCCGAAAATGATGTGTTTTTCCTAACTACTTGTTGTGGTTAGCAAACTAATGATGTTAAGTAAAGTAAATAGTAAGAGACGAAAAAATAGCGGATCAATGTCGTGGACATGGAAGGTAACCTTCTTAGGGCGGCACGCCTGAACTAGGTCGTCTGCGACTTGGACGCGCACGATAGCGCGGCAACTACACCGGGGCACTTCGTGTTCAATGTATCCTCCAGCGCTTCGAACACCCAAGCAGCGTTCAGGTGAAAAGCGTGACGGATTCAACGATATGTGGGAAGGGAACTGAAGTTCCACAAAAGGTCTGGAGTTGGCGTCTCGACAAGAGTGTTGGTTTTGTTGCTTGTGGGGGAGAGGGCAAATGCCGAAGTGAGATTTATCGTTAAGCCTAAATCGACGGTACTGTCCTCCTCTCCCTATTGTTCCCCTTGTGCTCCTTGATGCCTCTCATCATATTGTTTACCGGAAGCTGGATTCGACTTGATCTCATTATGGTATACACTACCGAGGACTCAGTGCCAGTTTTCAGTCTACCCAATCACATCACGGCTAGGCACGTGCGTCAACTCGTTCACCGTGAAGTCATCTCCGGGTGAGTCTTCGCCGTATCCGTCCTGTCTACACTAGCGGTGCACAATACCATCAGTCCTGTCTACACTCGCGATCCACAATACCTACACTCCCACTTGCCGCTAGTGTTGAGCAGTCTTGGCGATGACTCCACTCGTGTCGAGCAGGTACTACAGACGCTTTGTTCCCACAGCCTTCGTTAACAATCGGCGAGTTGATCCTTCGTCGGCACGTAGTCGACCGCGATGATGCCCCGCGCCACATTCTCACGGATGAAATGATGCTTGATGTCAACATGCTTGGTCCGAGCGGTGTAGCCTGCGTTGTTCGCCTGCGTGATGGCACACTGGTTATCCCCTCACACTCGCGTAGCCCGCACTTGCTCGTGTCCCAGGTTCTTCAACATGGCTCGGGCCCTTAGCACCTCCTGGGTACACAGTCCGAGTGCCATGTACTCGGCCTCCGCCGAGCTTAGAGCCACTGTGTGCTGGTACTTCGACTTGAAGACCACCGGTGCCCCGCTGATCATCACCATCGTTCCGGACACCTCACGGCGGTCATCCAGATTACTGCCCCAGTCCGCGTCCGTGTACGCCTCCACCACGACCTTCTCCCCGTTGCCATTGTAGACGATGCCGAGGTCTCGGGTGCTCTTCAGGTACCGGAGCACTCGGATGGCAGCCTTCCAATACTGCTGCCCCGGATTCTCTAAGAACCTTGACAACTGCATGACTACGTAGGCCACATCCGGGCGAGTGCACGTCGTGATGTACAACAGGCATCCACTGAGAGCTCAGTGTGGCTTTGCCGGCATTGTCATACGTTCGGCGTGAGTCGTCGGTGACTGAGTCTTCGTCAGCTTCAGGCCGGACTCGCACGGGTTCACCACCATCTCGGCGTCCTGCTGGTTGAACCTCTTCACCACGTCATCAATGTAACGCGTCTGCTTGATCATGAGCGTCTTGGTCGAGTAGTCGTGGTTGATCTCCATACCAGGAATGGACTTGGCCTCGGCCAACTCCTTCATCTTGAACGAGTTCTTGAGCGCCACCTTGACCTCCTGGATCTCGGCAGTCGTCTTGGCCGCAATGATCATGTCGTCCACGTACAGGCAGATGTACACGTACTTGCCCTCCTTGTCCTTAACGTAGACGCACTGGTCGGCACCGGAACTCCGAAATCCGATGTTCGTGAAGACTCGGTGGATAGTCTTGTACCAAGCATTCGCTGCTGGCTTCAGACCGTAGATCGCCTTCTCGAGTCTGCATATCATCTTCCTCACGTTCGCGACGCCGTCCATGTACACGCGCTCCGTGAGTCCGCTGTTTAGGAACGCAGTGTCCGCATCCAACTGCTCGGCCGCGTACGCCTTCGCCGCCACCACCACCACCGACCATACAACTCGGATTGAGTTCATGTTGGCAACGGGCGAGTAAGTCTCGAAGAAGTCTACGCAAAACTTCTGTTTAAACCCTTTCACCACCAGGCGAGCCTTGTACCTGATTACTTGGTCGTGTTCGTTGCGCTTCTTTGCGATCACCCACCGACATCCAATCGGCCGAGCATTCGCTGTCCGTTGAACCATCGTCCAGGACCCATTGTCAGGGTGTGCTTTTAGCTCCGCGTTTATCGCCTTGATCCACTCCGAGGGCTCGTTGCTACGCATCTCCAGTTGATACGTGGTTGATTGCGTCGACCGCATCACCGACATCTGCAGCGTCCGCCAACGCAGCTTCTGCAAGTAGGTTAGCCTCGTCAAACCATGGTAGCTTATGCGATAGAGGCCAGAAGTGATCATCGCTGTCCGAGTCTTCGTTGTTGTGCATCATCGACGCTTCGGCGTCTGCTAATCCGTCTCCAAGAATCGCAGACTCACGTACATGTCGGATTCGTTCCGGTTCTGGGTGGAACACCATATCCTCAGTCATCGCTGGGTTCACCACCTTTTGGAAGTTCGTCAGATCCTGCACCGATGACTCGTTGTGTTCCGCCTCCCACATCTCCGAGTCTTCGGCTGTCTCTCTCACTGACTCCATTGGGTTATCAGTCGCAGGTTGCTGCGCGGGTTCCGGTAATGCGACATCCTTCGTCACTTGGATGGTCACCGAGTCTTCGGTGGACGTCGTGTCGTAGATGTCATTCATTTCGCGTTCGTCGGGCTCCAGTGATCTGGTCATCTTCACCTTGTTTGACTCCAAGTCGTACACTCGGTAACCCTTCGAGTCTGCGGCGTACCCCAGGAACATGCACTTGAAGCTCTTTGCTTTCAACTTCGTGCGCTTGGCCTTGTCAACGTGTGCATACCTGATCGATCCAAATACACGTAAGTGGTCCAAGCGAAGTTTCGCCTTGAACGACAACTCGGACAGAGTCTTCGTCGGGTGTACACTGTTGGTCAACCTGTTGATTAAGCACGCTGCCGTGCTGACTACCTCCGTCCACCACAACGAGGTCACACCCATGTAATGAAGCATGCTCCGAGCCTTCTCCATGATAGTACGACTCATCCGCTCTGCCACTCCATTCTGCTGAGGACTGTACGGGAAGGTCTTCTGGTGCATGATTCCGTTCTGCCGGCAGATCTCGTACATCGACTTAATCACAAACTCGCTGCCATTGTCTGAGCGTAGACACTTGATGGGCTCTCCCACTGATTTTGGTACAGCGTCATGAACACCTTGAACTTGACCGAGACCTCGCTCTTCTTAGTCAAGAAGTACCCCTCGACGTACCGCGAGTAGTCGTCCACGAAGGTGATCACATACCTGGCCCCGCTCTTAGCCTTCGTCTTCATGGGGCCCATTACGTCCGTATGAACGAGCTCTAGCGGACGTGTCGTTTTCGTCAACGAGCGCGACGGGAAGTGCGCGACCGTCTGCTTGCCCTTCACGCATCCGCCGCACAGGGTCTTAACCGTCTTCTGGATCATCGGTATCCCAGTCGTGGCTTGCCGAGTCTTCACCAACGAGTCGTCGTTGAGGTGTCCCATGTGAGCGTGCCAAAGGTTCCACCCGCTTTCGACCCCCGAGTACTCCGTGTAATGCGCGGTGGCCTGCTGGCAGTCCAGCACGTACGCCTTGCCGATCTTCTTCCCTGAAGTGATCGCCGTCGACTTGTTCCAAATGCCACACGACTTGCGCTGGAACTCCACGCTCACGTCGCGCTCAGCCAACTTTCCGACCGAGAGCAGTCGTCGGTCGAGGCCGGGTATGTGGAGTACCTCCACCATTCGGATCCGCTTGCCGTCGATGCCCGTCAAGCCTACTGACCCCGGCCAAGCCACGCGAATCTTCTTTCCATCCGCGATTGTCACAAACATGCTCGCCGACATCTCCGCATACTCGAACAAGTCGTCACGGTGTGGCGTCATATGCGCCGTCGCACCGCTGTCGATCAGCCACCCTGCCGACCGATCCTCCCCAACAGCGAAGACTGAGCCTTCGTTGGTGTCACCGTTGCCTTTTCCCGGACAGTCCCGCTTCATGTGCCCGAATTTGTCGCAGTTGAAGCACTTGCCCTTGAACCTGCCGAGCTTCCGTCCGCCACTGCTCTTGCGGTCGAGCCCCTTGCCGACCTTGTCGAACCTTCGGTTCTTACCCTTACCTCCGGACGAGGTAGCCTTCAGCGCACGCTCTGAGGCCTCCTTCTCCTGTCGCTCGTACTCCTTGAGCTACTTCTGCTTGACCTCGATGAGCGTCACATCCTTGGAGTTCTCGACGATCGGTGCGGTCAACTCGTACTCAGCGGGCAGACTGCTCAGCAAAATAACGAGTTGTCGGCGTCCATCGTCCAGCGGCTCGCCAAGCGTTAGCAGGCCCACGATGAGCTCGTTGAACTTGTTCAGATGCTTCGCCATCGTCGAGCCTTCCTCCCTCTCGAATTCATGGAGGCGGCGAGTCATCGCTACCCGGTTATGCATCGTCATCCGGCTGTAGAACTCTCCCAAAATGTTCCATGCTTGAGTGGCCGAGGTAGCCGAACGAATCTTCGTGTGGTGCTCCACCGCCACCCCTTGAGCGATGAGCCCGAGCGCCTTCATGTCGTTGAGCAACAAGGCCTCTGCGACTTCACTCGGATTTTTCGTCATCTTGTTGGTATTGTGCACCGCTAGTGTAGACAGGACGGATACGGCGAAGACTCACCCGGAGATGACTTCACGGTGAACGAGTTGACGCACGTGCCTAGCCGTGATGTGATTGGGTAGACTGAAAACTGGCACTGAGTCCTCGGTAGTGTATACCATAATGAGGTCAAGTCGAATCCAGCTTCCGGTAGACAATATGATGAGAGGCATCAAGGAGCACAAGGGGAACAATAGGGAGAGGAGGACAGTAACGTAGATTTAGGCTTAACGATAAAGCTCACTTCGGCATTTGTCCTCTTCAACACGAGCAACAAAACCAACAGGTTAACAGCCGCACAAGCTCAATCCCACGACGACGGGCATGACGACGTCGAGCAAGAAGGCCGAAGTCATCCTGGGAAGCGACAACAACAACTTCCACTGGGAGTGTGGTATGCGAATGACGCAGGCGAGGAAGAGGCTGATGGCGCACGCGCAACTGGTGAAGCATCCGAGTGAAGTCGCAGAGGCCTTGTTGCTCAACGACATGAAGGCGCTCGGACGCATCGCTCAAGGGGTGGCGGTGGAGCACCACACGAAGATTCGTTCGGCTACCTCGGCCACTCAAGCATGGAACATTCTGGGAGAGTTCTACAACCGGATGACGATGCATAACCGGGTAGCGATGACTCGCCGCCTCCATGAATTCAAGAGGGAGGAAGGCTCGACGATGGCGAAGCATCTGGACAAGTTCAACGAGCTCATCGTGGGCCTGCTAACGCTTGGCGAGTCGCTGGACGATGGACGCCGACAACTCGTTATTTTGCTGAGCAGTCTGCCCGCTGAGTACGAGTTGACCGCACCGATCGTCGAGAACTCCAAGGATGTGACGCTCATCGAGGTCAAGCAGAAGTAGCTCAAGGAGTACGAGCGACAGGAGAAGGAGGCCTCAGAGCGTGCGCTGAAGGCTACCTCGTCCGGAGGTAAGGGTAAGAACCGAAGGTTCGACAAGGTCGGCAAGGGGCTCGACCGCAAGAGCAGTGGCGGACGGAAGCTCGGCAGGTTCAAGGGCAAGTGCTTCAACTGCGACAAATTCGGGCACATGAAGCGGGACTGTCCGGGAAAAGCCAACGGTGACACCAACGAAGACTCAGTCTTCGCTGTTGGGGAGGATCGGTCGGCAGGGTGGCTGATCGACAGCAGTGCGACGGCGCATATGACGCCACACCGTGACGACTTGTTCGAGTACGCGGAGTGTTCCACCTAGAACCGGAACGAATCCGACGTGTACGTGAGTCTGCGATTCTTGGAGCCGGATTAGCAGACGCCGAAGAGTCGAAGATCCACAGCAACGAAGACTCGGACAACGACGATCACTTCTGGCCTCCATCGCCTAAGCTACCATGGTTTGACGAGGCTAACCTACTTGCAGAAGCTGCGTTGGCGGACGCTGCAGATGTCGGTGATGCGGACGACGCACCGACCACGTATCAACTGGAGATGCGTAGCAACGAGCCCTCGGAGTGGATCAAGGCGATGAACGCGGAGCTAAAAGCACACCCTGACAATGGGTCCGGGACGATAGTTCAACGGACAGCGAATGCTCGGCCGATTGGATGTCAGTGGGTGTTCGCGAAGAAGCGCAACGAGCACGACCAGGTAATCAGGTACAAGGCTCGCCTGGTGGTGAAAGGGTTTAAACAGAAGTTTGGCGTAGACTTCTTCGAGACATACTCACCCGTTGCCAACATGAACATAATCCGAGTTGTATGGTCGGTGGTGGTGGTGGCGGCGAAGGCGTACGCGGCCGAGCAGTTGGATGCGGACACTGCGTTCCTAAACAGCGGACTCACGGAGCGCGTGTACATGGACGGCGTCGCGAACGTCAGGAAGATGATATGCAGACTCGAGAAGGCGATCTACGGTCTGAAGCCAGCAGCGAATGCTTGGTACAAGACTATCCACCGAGTCTTCACGAACATCGGATTTCGGAGTTCCGGTGCCGACCAGTGCGTCTACGTTAAGGACAAGGAGGGCAAGTACGTGTACATCTGCCTGTACGTGGACGACATGATCATTGCGGCCAAGACGACTGCCGAGATCCAGGAGGTCAAGGTGGCGCTCAAGAACTCGTTCAAGATGAAGGAGTTGGCCGAGGCCAAGTCCATTCCTGGTATGGAGATCAACCACGACTACTCGACCAAGACGCTCATGATCAAGCAGACGCGTTACATTGATGACGTGGTGAAGAGGTTCAACCAGCAGGACGCCGAGATGGTGGTGAACCCGTGCGAGTCCGGCCTGAAGCTGACGAAGACTCAGTCACCGACGACTCACGCCGAACGTATGACAATGCAGGCAAAGCCACACTGAGCTCTCAGTGGATGCCTGTTGTACATCACGACGTGCACTCGCCCGGATGTGGCCTCCGTAGTCATGCAGTTGTCAAGGTTCTTGGAGAATCCGGGGCAGCAGTATTGGAAGGCTGCCGTCCGAGTGCTCCGGTACCTGAAGAGCACCCGAGACCTCGGCATCGTCTACAATGGCAACGGGGAGAAGGTCGTGGTGGAGGCGTACACGGACGCGGCCTGGGGCAGTAATCTGGATGACCGCCGTGCGGTGTCCGGAACGATGGTGATGATCAGCGGGGCACCGGTGGTCTTCAAGTCGAAGTACCAGCACACAGTGGCTCTAAGCTCGGCGGAGGCCGAGTACATGGCACTCGGACTGTGTACCCAGGAGGTGCTAAGGGCCCGAGCCATGTTGAAGAACCTGGGACACGAGCAAGTGCGGGTTACGCGAGTGTGAAGGGATAACCAGTGTGCCATCACGCAGGCGAACAACGCAGACTACACCGCTCGGACCAAGCATGTTGACATCAAGCATCATTTCATCCGTGAGAATGTGGCGCGGGGCATCATCGCGGTCGACTACGTGCCGACGAAGGATCAACTCGCCGATTGTTAACGAAGGCTGTGGGAACAAAGCGTCTGTAGTACCTGCTCGACACGAGTGGAGTCATCGCCAAGACTGCTCAGCACTAGCGGCAAGTGGGAGTGTAGGTATTGTGGATCGCGAGTGTAGACAGGACTGATGGTATTGTGCACCGCTAGTGTAGACAGGACGGATACGGCGAAGACTCACCCGGAGATGACTTCACGGTGAACGAGTTGACGCACGTGCCTAGCCGTGATGTGATTGGGTAGACTGAAAACTGGCACTGAGTCCTCGGTAGTGTATACCATAATGAGGTCAAGTCGAATCCAGCTTCTGGTAAACAATATGATGAGAGGCATCAAGGAGCACAAGGGGAACAATAGGGAGAGGAGGACAGTAACGTCGATTTAGGCTTAACGTTAAATCTCACTTCGGCATTTTCCCTCTCCCCACAAGCAACAAAACTAACACATGTTCGAGGAGGGGCGCGGCGCTCCGTAGGTATCGGCAACTACTTAACAAACTGGAACCTTGCCAAGTACGAGATTCCAACTATCGCGTATAATAACCAACTCTGGAGCAACTAGAACAATGAACGAGAAGGTTTGTTTCTCACTGGAATCAGAATGCCACCTCAGGGGTAGATGTTCACAGCTTATATTTTCGTATTAATACATAAGTGCAACTCAATACTTGCGAGAATTGCAGCAGGTTGGCCTCAACGTTCTCCTTGATCGAAATATGATCTCGATGACGTGCCAATGGAAATGAATAAAGTGAAGGGGTTACAGAATTCATCACAATGCTTATGGCTCGAGATCGACCATGTCACGGCAACCTGCACCTCACAACACAGGTGTTCCCTGCCAAATCGCAGACGACCTAGCTATATATCTATCACCGACTCAACAATGGCTGATAAAGTACATGCGTTTGACTCGCGACAGAGCACCAACGACGATGACGAGCTCAACGATAACAGTATATGCATGCGTATCCAGTTTTTCATTCTTCCTTGTATCCTATGTTATCGTGCAAGCATAGCTTAGGTTGCCTGGGGCTTCGACTTGGTGGCCATAGCGTTCTTGCGTTTTATACATATCACCCAACTCTATGAACAACCATCGGATTCACAGCTCAAACGAACAACCCTCCCGGTTTAAGTGACAGCGATCTAATACTAGCGCTTGGCGGTATCATATGCTTCTTTTCGCGCGCTCACCGCAAAAGCCAGAGCTGTTCCGGGCGAAGAATGGCTTGTTTGGTAACGTGTCCTTTTCACAGTTGGGACGGCACCCGACCCCTACCTCTCCCTCAGCTACCTTACCGTGTATTTCAGCTACAATTGTGTCTCGTCCATACATGATACCACGTACATCGTGTCTATTGGCGATAGAAAATGTGCACTCTCCAGCCAAAGTCGGAGCAGTCGATGAGTAGCCAGTGAAAAGATTTATTGAAGTAATAGCACATGGCGATCTGCAAGCACCGCAAGCTAATTCAGTATATTCAATTCAAGTCAATTATACCTGTGTAGGCCGTGTCTGAGTCATCAATGGCGGGTGCACGCTGACGCCGCGGCGGGAGAACGACACTTGCCGAATGGCCGCTCGACTGGCCACCCGAATCTCACCCACCACTCTCCTCGTCAACAGCGACATGAGCGGGTTTCCGGGCGCGGAATTTGCGCTTGCGCGGCGCTTGAGGGATCAGTGTTCCGTCCTCCAGTGCTTGCACCATATCTCAAAGTACGAAGTCCCCACTCCTTTGCTCGTATTCTTCACCTTGTTACCCAGAAACACGCGCGATGCCAGCGCGTGCTTCGAGGAAGTATTCAGCTTTCATGCCACACAGTAAAACTTCGTCTCCACTCCACGCGCTTGGTCCGCTTGCTTCAACACTGAACAACCTTTGCACGCCCGCTGGCTGCGCTTCCGCGTTTCCTCGCCGTTACCCTTCCCCCACTCGTCAGTCTGGACAGGCACATGGGTGGTTGCCGCTCTGTTGGCCTTCATCGAGGTAGACTGGAGGCCGTGATGAGGCAGCAGTTGGTCCCAGCCGCTAGATTGGAGCTGACAGAGCTCCAGGTGCAGCTGCTTTTGGAAGCTGACGTGCGATACTTTACTCTTGCCATCGATGATGCGTCGCACGTTGTAGATGATGAAGGCGTTGCTAATTGCCACGTCGATTAGGCCGAGAAACAACGACTTGTACAACATTTTGTAGCGTCTGGCCGGCTGAAGCGAGTACCTGTTGTATAATGCATGGTAGTCGTTTAGTGCGAAGTTGTAGACACACGTTAAGGAAACTTGCCTCTGTAAGCGGAGTTGGTCATGGACATCAACTCCACCCACGAAAGCCTGGAAGTCCTTAACGAACCTTGGACGCGTCAATTCAGCTGTTCGCCAGTAACTGGATCGCGGCGCACAATACGATCCTGCGTAGTGCTGCCTCCCGCAGCGAGCACAAATACCCCTAGGTTGTCCCACCAGCGAGTACGTTGGGCCAGAGGGATATACCTCTCACGGCGGTGAGCACGCCAAGCGGCATGCTCTGGGAATGGCTAGTGATGCCACAGGGGCTTAAGAACGCCCCTGCGACCTTCAACAGGTGCGTGACGCACTTGTTGCGCTCGGTGCGAAGTCGCGCACCGAGTTACTTCGACGATGTGTTCATCCACAGCCGGGCTGTAGACGGGAAGACCGACATTGAGATGCACAGGGTGCATCTCCGGAAGGTACTTGAGCCTATGCGGAAGCATAAGCTCTACGCGAACCTGAAGAAGTGTATCTTCGGAGCGAGCGAGATACCCGTCCTCGGGTGTCTCGTAGGGAAAAATGGTGTTCGCCCTGACCCGGAAAAGGTCAGAGTGATCAATGAATGGCCAACGCCTTCAAGTGTCAAGGAACTGAGACAGTTCCTTGGCTTGGCCACGTACTTGTGCAAGTACGTGGAGGATTCCGCGGGCAAGATCCGCCCGCTGTCACAACTTCTTAAGAAAGAAGCTGTGTGGAATTGGACAACCGAGTGCCAAAAGACATTGGATGCAGTCAAGCGGGGCTTGACTGAGGCGCCGATCTTGGCAGTGGCTGACCAAGATCGTCCATTTCACGTAGTGTGTGACGCATCCGATTTCGCGATCGGATTCGCGTTAATGCAGCACGATCACGAGGGCCGTGGCCGTGTCGTCTACTACCAATCGCGTCAGCTGAAGCCAGCTGAGCGTAACTATCCGGTACATGACAAGGAACTCCTTGCCATGAAGTATGCACTCGCAAAGTTCCGAGTGTATTTGCTTGGGAGTAGACCATTTGTGGTCTACACCGACCATGCATCACTGCGCACCGCAGTGAAGTCGCCACACATATCACAAAGAATGGCGAGATGGCTCTCTTTCTTTGCGGAGTATACCTTCCGGGTCGAATACAAACCCGGAAGATTGAATGTGGTGGCCGACGCGTTGTCACGTCGGCCGGACTACGCAGAAGCTGCTGACGTCAATGCCATTGACGCCAGGTGATCGAGCAAACCCACATCGTCTCTGCTGGGCGATGTGAAGGCCGCGTACGCGCACGACGCGGACGCGAAGCTCTTGCTGGCCTATGGCACAGCGCCTTCTGACAAGTCCCGTCAGAAGCTGCCCAAGCACCTTCGAGCGCGTGCACACCGCTTTTGTGTGCACGACGGACTACTGCTTTACAATGCAGTCGATGACAACGCGGATCGCGTTGTCGTGCCAAATGACCATGACCTGCGACTCAGGATCATGTACGAGTATCATGATGCCCCGACTGCGGGACATCTCGGACGTGAGAAGACTTACGTCCTTCTCACGCGCGACTTCTACTGGCACCACCAGTATAAGTGGGTGCGCAAGTACATCCGTGCTTGCGAAGAATGCCAACGCGTAAAGCCTGCGCCATTCGCGCAGGCTCCACTGCGATCACTACCGACTCCGTCGGAGTGTTGGAAGTCCATGTCTTTGGACTTCATCTTTGGTCTTCCCCCGGATAGCGGAGAGAACACCGGTGTTGTGATCTTCGTCGACCGCTTCAGCAAGATGGTACATCTTGCTGCGGTGCCGGCAGAGGTGACCGCGAAACAGACGGCCCGTCTGCTCGTCGACATGGTGTTCAAACACCATGGCATGCCGACCGACATCGTGTCGGACAGAGACCCGCGCTTCACAGCGAACCTGTGGCACGAAGTGTTTACACTTCTTGGAAGCCAGCTTCCAATGTCGACTGCGAACCATCCGCAGACGGACGGCAAACCCGAGCGCGTGAACCGCGTGCTCGTCGACATTTTGAAGAGCTACGCTCACTCGTTCCAATACTGGAGCGAGTGCTTATCGATGGCAGAGTTTGCCATCAACAACTCAGTGCATGCCTCGACCGGGCATACACCGTTCTACGTGAATGCCATGCGGCATCCACGCCTACCGAGTTTACTCGGAGTGATGGCTCCCACTTTAAGTGGGGGAGGATCTACGACTGCAATGCAGCAGCCGCAGAAAACCGCTGACACTTGCACAATACAGCAGCCGCAGAAAACCGCTGACACTTGCACAGCTGCAACAACGAACCAAACGCATGAGTCGCAGACTCCTCCAACAACAAGACCAACGGCCACGGGTGTGCGCAGGGCGCAGACACCGCGAAGAACCACGCAGAGGCAGGGCCTCTAGCGGAGAGCGAGCTGAATGACTTCAGCTCGGATGCAATCAGTTTCATCACCAAAAGACAAGCCGTGATTCGGTTTGTCCAAGACACAATAGCAGCTTCTGTTAATCAACAGAAGCTGAACGCAGACAATGCGGGCAGAGGCAACACAAATGAATTTAAAGTTGGTTCATTAGTTTTGTTAGCTACACAAAACCTGCCTAGTCATGCAGTTTCGGATTTCGGAGCAAGCAAGCTTGCTCCGCGCTTCATCGGGCCGTTCACTGTGTTGGCACGGCACGGCAACGCATACACGCTAGACATACCGTCTAGCATGCGCCTCCATCCGACCTTTTACGTCGGACAGCTGAAGCCATACCTGCAGCACGAGCCATTTAGCTCGGCTGACCCGAAGCCTCGGCAGGAGCCAAGGCAGAAGCGGAGGACTTGGCCTCGGCGACGAGCAGCCTCTCCTCCAGCGCGCGGACGCGCTGGAGCAACCCCTTCATCTGGGTCCCCAGCTCGACCTGGATGTTCGAGGCGGTCTGCGAGACCGCCGCGACTTGGGCCTTCTGGTTCGCCAGCTCCTGTTTCAGGGCGGCGAACTCAGCGCCCTGCAGACGCTCCACGGCGGTCACCCGGTCGTGGAGAGGCGCGTACTGATCAGCCCGGGGCTGATCATACCCGGGGCGTGTTCCCACCCCCGCCACCGCCGATCCGTGACGCCCGCGGCCCAACCCGCTGGATTGTTGAGCGGATTGTTGACCATAGTATCCCGAAAACGAACCCTCAAGGGGCTCGTTTTCGTATTCGTTGGAGCGGATTTCCTCCCCATCGAGATACATGGGAGCCGCGGAACGTCTTGCTGGAGGACGTTCCGGAAATGGTGAGGGCGTACGAGGAGCAGTACGCGCTGGCACAGCGGAAGTAACACGAGCGCTGCGATCATCGCCAGCGCCCGAACCCTCACGTGCTAAGAACTTAGCACGGAGCTCTTTGAGACTCTCGGGCACACGGAACGACGTGTACCCGTTCAGGTCGCGGTCGCTCAAGCGGACCGCGCCTGGGAAGCACTTCGTGCACTGAAAGCCCTCGGGCACAGCGCACGGCACATTTGCCTCCTCAGCAGCAACATGAAGTTGCTCCAGCTTTCCACGCTTCGAGTACGTCTCGAAGCGATCACGCGCTTGCTTAATCCGATCACGGTAAGCACTCGGCCTCTTGTTGAAGTTCTCAACAAAGGCGTTCCAGCTTTGACAAAGTGCCTGCCATTCGGGCACTTTGCTGCGAGAAGAGGTCTTCTTGCTTTGAAACCATCGGAGCTCATGAAAGAGTCCGATGTAATAATCGCGCCTTTGATGCGTTTCCGCATTAAAGTGCAGCTCGGCAGCCATGGCGTCATCTTTGATGGCGCTGCATACGTACAGCGGCACCTCATTCGGAGGTACCGAGTTCCCATACCATCCGCGATCTCGGACGCGGACGGCATCCATGGATCGCGCGGAGAGCCTTGAGTTTTGGAATCACGCACTGCAGCTGCAGCGCACGGAGTACTGAGAGCCCCAGCGGAAGCGAGTGGGGTATCGCTCTCAGTACGCGAACGCTTCGAACTCGAAGCGTCCGATTCCTCCCCTTCACGCGGGCGAATGTTCTTAGCATGAGGGTCGAGCGATTCGCTCGACACTGAGTCCTTGCGCTTTGAGGACGAGTCCTCTTCGCACTCCATATCTTCATCGTCGTCGTCGAAGTCGACAACGTCGCCATACTTCGCCTTCTGACGCTCGAAGTAGTCATCGATGGAGAGATGACTCACCACCGCCTTCGGGTTCTTCTTCTGGGGCGCGTTCATCGTTGAATGAGCGCGGGTTTCTTCTCCAAACGCGGAGAATTGACGAATGGTCAATTCAGAAGATTGACGTGCGGGGACCCCGCGCGTCTAACCTTAAGCGGGGGATGGTGTAACGGGGCTACACGCGCAAGTGGCTGCAAGCCACTTGTGATTTCAACAGATAGGATATCTGTTAAAAGTTTTAGATACTTCCTCACCTTCGTGTAAGACACACCAATGGATACATTGAAGTGGGCCACCACAATGAGTGGGCCACACCTACCCAAAGATTCTATTGGTAAAAAGCAGCATCTTTCTGCCAATTTAGAGACGTGCATATTGGCGGGGCTCTGACAGCCAGTCGCTGTCAACCCCTTTCATAGATGATAAACAGGTTTAGCAGATTTAGGAGGAAGATCAATTTACAAACAATACAGTTCTCATTTTACCTAATCTAAATCACATGAAGTCTTATCTAAGTTAAATTATATTTGTGTATTCAAATATAATTAACTCAAGTAATTACTAAGTACTTACGCTTCCTCATACACGTAGCTCAACGTGTAAGCAAAAGTAGTGAGTCAAGTTAGACTCACTACACACCTGCATGTCTTTGGCTTGCGTATAAACGTAGATGTCGTCAAAATAGATGCGCATGACATCGCGCAAGTCACTGAACACTCTCTGTAACAGCCTGTTAAATGTGCCCGGACTACCGCTCAAACCCAGCGGGGTTATAAGATACTCAAACAGCCCATCGGGCGTCGAAAAAGCAGTAAATGGAATGTCAGATTCACGAAGTTTAACCTGATAGTATCCACACAAGAGATCCATGCAGGAGAACCAGTAACTACCGCCCATCGCGTCAAATGTGTCCTTCTTTCTCGGCATCGGTATCGCTGGCAAAATGGTGGCACTATTGAGTTGACGATAATCGTGCACAATGCGCCAACACACGGGCTTCTTGACGCACGTCGGACCGCTGAATGCAGAGGTGCTAGGTCGAATAATACCTGCCTGCGCCATCTCTTTCGTCCAATCCTGGATCACCGTTCGCTGCTCCGGGCATTGGCGCTATTGTTTCACCGAAATCGGTTGTGTTACCGGCTGGAGTTGAATTTCGTGTTTAATCCCTTCGCGAACAGGGGGTGTGGTACTTGGCAGCTCAGTGCGAACACAGTATCGCGATATTTGAGCGAGACTTCATATGCGGGATTGTTCACCAGTGCCTCCCATCCTTGTTGCTTAAAACGCTCAGCCTTTTCTGAGTCGTGTGGATTGATAACAAACACAGCTTCGATATCCTTCCCTTTGCGGAGTTCGTTCAGAAATTGCTTCGTTGTGATCAGTTTCGTTTCACCGAACGCACCCTTGTGACCATGCCGACGATAGAAATGGAAGATTTCGCGGTTGTGGTTTGCGTTCTTGAAACGACGGCCTCCGATCATACGCGTTCGAGGTCTGTTAGGTACCACCAATTGAAGACCGTGGGGTTCCTCAGTCCTTGTACGCGGGCGCAATAGTAAACGTTCCCAATCGATGTCCGGGTTATTCTCCCGAAGCCACTTCATTCCGAGGAGCACATCCTTATCCTCCGGGACAGGCATGACTGTAAACGTTTCACACGTCACCGGGAAATCCGGAATCTGCAACGTCATTTCGACGGTACGTCTCGGTCTTTGCACCGTTTGGTTGTATCCTAGTCGAACTGTCATCCTGTCGTCAGGATGCTCATTGATGTCCAGGTGAAGTCGTACAGCTAGATCTTCAGTGACACCGTTGAGGCTGCTTCCATTGTCGACGAATATTGAGACGTCAGTCGCTGCCTCATCCTGATTGTAGGCTAAAATTTTCACTTCCAAAATGGCGTCGAATGATCCACCAACATAGTGATTGCTTTCCTTGGTGGACTTGCATTGCGGCTTGATATGACCGACTTGTCCACAATCATGACAAGTGGCTGACTTTCGCCAATCCTCTTTTGGTCCACTCTTCGGTGACAGCTTTCGCTCCGGCGGCTTGCTTGTATTGTTAGCCGCTGGTTTCACAGATGATGACGCTTTCGAAGAAGGCTGGTGATTCGCCGTGGTCTTTCCCGAGATTCCTCCATAGTGAGCAAACTCGAAATTCGTTGCAATCTCAATTACTTCATGCGAGAATCTTGGACTGAGCTCCTTCACGTTTTTCTCTGTATTCGGCCTAAGTCCGTTCTGAAAGTAGAACCTCTTCTCCATCTCCGAAATCTCCAACTCGGATTGAAACATCAGATCCTGAAACGATGCCACATATTCATGGATGGTCCCGTGTTGTTTCAGCTGAAACAATCGCTCACATAGATTGTATTCAAAGTTTTCGGGACGAAAGTGTTCACGTAGCTTCGCTTTAAACAATTGCCATGTTTTGGGTACTCCTGCCGCTTCACAATCTGACGAAAAAGCGCGATACCAGTTTAGCACAGATTTACCTAAACTGCTGGATATCATGGTCACAAAATCGGACGTATCGGCCTCCATCAATCCGCGCTTGGTAGCGTAATATTCCTCCATGGCAAAGATCCATAGTTCCAAATCTTCACCGAATTTCCTTTCATACATGGGAGGATCCTTCTTCCGTCGTTCGCCTTGCGATGCGAGCAAGTGTTAAAAGCGGTTATTGGCTTGCTGCATTTGCATCTGAAATTGCGTTTGCATCTGCGTCTGATACATTTGCTGTTGTTGCGTTAACCAGATCATTAACTGTTGCATTGACATTGCGTCGGGTGCAACGTTGCCGTTCCGGTGGGTGGGACTTCGTGGCGGCGTTGCCGCCTCCGTTTGAGCCGTCCGTGGCACTTGGCGTTGCCGCGGGTTAGGCGATTCACTCTCAGCTGCCCTACTCCTTGTCATAGTCATTTGGGGTAGGACAGATGGACTTTTCGGTGAGTGGTCCGTAAAATACGGCGAAATAAAAAGGAAAAGGAACCAAAAGCTCAAAAAGTGTTTTACAACTCAGTGTTGCTGCGGTTTCTGGCGAATAAGGCTGTTAAGCTTCGCAGCATGATTGTCTTGGCACTCCAAAAAGGTTCAGAAACGCCAGGTTAAGTTGACGATCAACCTGGGACTCGATGCTCTCGTCCTTGATCCAGAAAGTCTCTTTGCGAAACTTGCCCAAAACCCGCTTAGTCGTTTTGACCTGGCGGAGGGGATCCACTTGAAGTTTAGCGAAACTCTCCGCCTCGGCTGGCGAGAAGAAAAGGCTGGTGTCAATCGCCGTAACAGGAGCAGGAGCAGGAGTGGACGTCGATGATCCTTTGACGTCACTCGCTTTCTGATGCTTCCTCTTACTGCCTTGGTTGTGACCCTTCTTGTAGCGGGCCATAGACCGACTCCAAAGATCGAAAAAGAGGCAAGGGACTACCACCGGGTAACCAAGGACCGTTATACTTCTACAAAGATCCGCTTTCGCAGACACAATGCAGGCGCACTGGTGCTAAACCAGCTTCTAGTGAACGCCCAGCACACAGCGACGGTTAGGTACAATCCGATCTAGGCGGAGGCAAAGCCCCTACGTGGTATTTCCACCGGCCATAAGGAGTGATAATGTACCCACTTCTTCGAAGTGTGCTCCTCAAAAGCTGCACGTTCGCAACCTAGAGCTTCCCCACGATGTGGCTGGCTCCAATAGTCACAGGTAAAACTCGCTTCCCACGATGTGGCCACGAGTAAACCTTTCTTGAACTTGAACCGAAGCTTGACACGGCAAGCACACAAACCGATGCGAAGACCCGAAGCTTGAGGGCGCAGTAGCGGGCGCCCGTCGAACACTTGAGAGGAAGATTGGAAGTTGAAAAGTGATTGATTGAATCGTTAGTTTGGCGTCGGATCATTGCCGCCGCACAACCAGTAGTTCTTGGCGACCTGGACACGCAAACAAGGATCCAGGTCCCATCCCAAAGTCTATCAATCTCAGATCCTAACTCTATCCTGATCTACCAATGAGAATCTACTAATCCAAAACGTAGCTTGATCCAAATATGCGACTCGCGTCCCATAATCAAAAGTTCGGCTCGAAAACTTGATTCTTGCACATCTCAAGGATTTTTAGCCAATAAGGTCGCATGAAACTCCATGTTTATGCGTCCCATAATCATGATTATTCTTGATATTGACCAGTAGGATAGCATGTAACGAATATAAACCATTCAATGTTTTATTATGCTGTACAGCGTAAACAGACAGGGATGCATTAGCAATTGACGTGGGAGTCCTCTGCCATCTCATTGGCAGACGGACGTTCACGTCACATGTGTAGCTTAGAAGCAGAACTTACTTCAAGATAAAATTCCGAGCTTCGCCGTGGTTTAGCACGGCATAGTATGTCATGGACATGTATGAATGTAGGAGCTTGAGCGTACAGAAAACGGTAGAAAAGAAGATCTGTCTTAAAAGCAGAAAAGTGACTGGCGACAATCAACATTCTCCAACTGTTCTGGCGGCTGCCAGATGATGCCCCCAGATGATGAGCATCAGGGGGTTGGATTCATGTAAACAAGGATGATCCACCCATGTCGATGGAGCTGAGATCTCACCGAGGCCGTAGGATATCACACCTGGGTCATGGAGGCACGTAAGGGCGCTGTGAAAGCGCCTTGAGTACTGTGTACTAATTGCAAAGGGCCTCACTGTGCAAGTGGACTACTGTGCAAGTTTTCTCTCTCCGGCTGTGCAAGTCGACTCGTCGCTGTGCAAGCACTTTCCTGACTGTGCAAGTCGCCCTGAACCCCCCGCTCCGTGATGGCCGGGTTCACACTTTCTGACGGCGAGGACCCGCCGGTCTAGCCCCTCGCCCCACAACTCCCCGTGGAGGCTGACGAGGCCCAGCCTGCAAGCCTCGCGCCGACCACGGCGGTCCCGTCAACCCAAGGTGCCGCTCCCCGTCGTCTCAGCGCACGCTCCCTGTCCCATGCTGGTGGTCCCTTTGCGCTGCCGCGCCATGATTATTCCGGCGACGAGTTCGTCGACATGGTGGACGTGAGCGGCGAAGCCAACGACGGGTCCGCTGAGAGGAAGGAGGAGGCGCCACCGAGCAAACGTGTGCAGACCATGCCAACCCTGCCAACCCCACCGGTGTTTCGAGGATCTACGGCACAAGACAAACAGATATTCATGAAGAAGTACGAAGCGTACTGTCGGCAGCTCTCCGCCTTGGAAACAGCATTCTTTCGGCCTTTCCGTATGCCTGTGGGCGCGTGTGTCGAAGATGAACGTCGCCGCCTCATCGCGCTGTTGGATATCTGCAAGCCCTCGATGATATTACGGAGGAGGACTGGATCGACTACTTTTGGGAAGGGTGCATTGCGGGTGAGCTCGATTTTGACAAGGTGAAGGCGCTTATGAGCACCAAGCTGAGCATGGACGTCCAGTTGGCGGACGCGGACTCGCGTGTCTCAAAGCTCGCGCACGAGATGTACCAGCTTCTCGAGAAGGAGAACATGGAGTGGATGGTGGAGAGGGAGCCGAAGAAAATCGTTAGCTACCTTACCAATGCCCTGGCTCCAGATCAAATCCGGCGCACGGTGAAGAACGAGCTAGCGCGGGAGTCGAATAAGCCGCTCACCAAGAACGTCGTGGCATTTATCAAGTGGTTGCGCACCAGCTGCAAGGAGTATGTGCGCTGGGAGCCCCGAGCAAGTCACAAGGCTCCATCTACGGGCAAACCGCCCGCTAAGAAACCGATTCCACCTCCCACCAAAGCTGCCCCCACGAAAACACCCCCAACAGCGCGTCGCAAGCGGACCTGCCTGAAGTGTGGCAGTGAAGAACACCGGGTGAACGATTGTCCCCGCGCTGGTGCAGGGGAGGCGGAACAGCTCTTGCGCGAATAGTGGGAGAAGCGCGCGCCGCCGGCCGCCGCGCCCGCTGAACCAGTCCACCACGTCAATGCCCTACAGCTTCAAGAGGTCCCTCTGCAAGCCGGAAGTGGCTGCCTGGCGCGCCTTGAAAATGTCCTCGACTTGGACAACGTGCTACTGGATGCAGGAGCGGATGTCAATGTGGCTAGCCGGGGGCTGATACACGATCTGAAAGATCGAGGTGTCGCTGTGCGGGAGGAGACCTGCAGTACCTGTACGTTGGCTACCTTCGATGGTAGTCATTTTGAAGTCACGAAGCGTGTCAGGTTCGGCGCTATCCACGTCCAGACAACGGCGGGCCCATTGCTACTCCGCAACACGCCTGCTTGGGTGTTCGAGCATGAGAAAGAGAAGCATACTTTGGTGCTGTCACGCCCGATGATGGAGCGGCTCGGCTATTCAGTGGATGCTATCTTGGCGCAAGCGTGTGACACCAGCCGCGAGTGGGATATACAGGATCTCAGTGGAAGCGACGGGGGTGCCATCCATCTCATTCGAGAACCTTCCCTTCAGCACGCACCGCCAAGAGCTGCCGAGATCAATAACGCCGAGCTGAGAGCGGCGACGCCAGACTTAGGGGTTGCGGGTGACAACGCCCAAGCGCAGGTGGCAGCGATTTTAGCGGACCGGGTCGTCGAGGCTACGGACGCTGGATTAGCTCCCGAGGAAGTCGAGCGGCGGAGAACCATACTGCAGGACTACCAGGATGTGTTTCGCGTGGAGTTTGGCCGAGATCCTCCAGTGCGCGTAGAGCCGCTACGCATTCGGCTTCGTGAAGGCGCCACTCCTGTGACGAGCAACTCACGACGGTATCTACCAGCTCACATGGCATACCTTGATCAGTATGTACAGGAGCTGCTAGGTAACGGTCTGGCGTTCATTAACCCCTCGAGTCGCTGGGCATCCCCGCCGCGTATTGTTTCCAAGAGCAATCCTGGGACCTATCGAATGACTGTGGACATGCGAGCCGTGAATGCCAGGACGGAGCCAATCCTGTGGCCGATGCCTATCCTGGAGGCCGCCCTCGGATTGCTGGAAGGATCGACCTGCTACTTTACGCTTGACTGGTTTCGGGGCTATTGGCAGTTGCCACTGGACCCCGCCTCTCAGGAGATGTTCTCTATCATGACGCATCGCGGCATTATTACACCCACTAGGGTGTCGATGGGCGGGACAGACTCGGTTGCCTACCCTACTGCCAGCACGTGATTGAGGAGGTATTCCGACCCGTCCTCTATAAAGGGGTGCTTGCCTGGCTAGATGACATCCTGGGCTACGCGGCTGATCCTGTTAACCTGCTGGAGGTGTTGGAGCGCGTGCTCGCGGCGTGCCGCAGCTTTGGACTGAAATTACATCCGAGAAAGTGCCATTTTTTTCTTCAGGAGGCTAAATGGTGTGGAAAGTTGGTGAGCAAGGAGGGTATCCGTCACAGCCCTACGCGGGTGCAGGGCCTGGTCGAGATGCCGGACCCCACAAATGCCGGCCAACTGCAGCAGCTAATGTGTGCTATCAACTGGATGAGACAGCATATCCCGCAATATGCGACCCTCGCTGCACCACTACTGGCCGTCGTGGACGCTGCCGCCAAGAAAGCTGGAAGTCGAAAAATCAAAGCAACTCTCCAAGGTCTCTCTCTCTGAAGTTGGCTGGAATCGCGAGCATGTAGATGCTTTGGGCGTAGTTCGCGAGGCTTGTTGAAGATGGTGCCGCTTGCGCACCCGGATCCCACACAAGCCGTGTGTCTGTTTTGTGATGCGTCGCAAGATTCGTGGGGAGCCATCTGTACCCAAGTATCTGAGCAGGACCTGGGTAAGCCGTTGAGTGAGCAAGACCACCTTCCTCTTGCATTTCTAAGCGGGCGATTTACGGGGGCACAGCTCAAATGGCCTACGATTGAGAAGGAAGCCTACGCGATAGTCGAATCTGCGAAAAGGCTCGAGTACCTGCTACTAAGTCCAGGAGGTTTCCATCTCTTCACATGTTCAACCCGTTCGCAACTGATTCCAGCATGCAGAGGTACCAAGCCGACAAGCTGCAACGCTGGTCAATGACGATGACCACCTATCGGTATGTCATCGAACACGTTCGTGGAGAAGACAATATTTGGGCTGATCTGCTCAGTAGGTGAGGTAGTCCACCGACGCCCATGGGTCAATCGGTCGCTCGAGTGCATCAGGTCGTGGTTGTGCCGGTGGTATCGCCACTCACGGAGAATTCTTTTGAGTGGCCAACGTTTGCCGAAATTTGCGCCGCGCAGCAGCTGCAGGAGTCAAGGCCTGAGTATGTCACGTGGGACAAAAGTAAGGCATGTTTTGTGTTTGGAGGTGACCGAGTTTGGATCCCAGATAACGGCGATCTCATTCCGAGGATATGTGTGGTGGCGCACGCCGGAGGAAGCGGGCACCGAGGCGAACGCACCACCGCGTCCGCTATTTCTGCTTGGTGCTGGTGGCCTAAGCTCCGTGAAGATGTGTCCCAGTTTGTCAAGTTGTATTCATTGCGTCGCGACGCGTGATGGAAAGGAGCCACGCCCATACGGCCCCGTGATACATGCCACCGCACCAAACGAAGTGCTGCATTTTGATTATCTCACGCTACCGGAAGATGAAGATTCAGGTAGCAAGTATATTCTGGTGCTGAAGGACGACTTTAGTGGCTTCGTGGAGCTGTGGACGACGGCAAACCCGGACGCCAGCTCATGTGCTGCGGCTTTGTAAGCGTGGTTCAACCGCTATGGTGTTGCGAAGCCGATCAGGGTACCCACTTCAAGAACCAAGTCATCGATGAACTCGCCAAGGCCGTCGACGCAAATCACCACTTTACGACAGCCTACTGCCCGTGGGCAAACGGCACGGTGGCAGTGGTGAATCGGTTGCTGCTGAAATGCATGAGAGCGGTGCTAAGTGAGCGGCGCCTCTACCCAGCGAAATGGGAAAGCATTGTTGGGATGGTGCAGGCAGCCCTGAACCAGCAACCATCAAACAAGTTAGGCGGGCGTGCTCCTGTTACAGCGTTCATGGGTCTCCCAGCCACCACCCCGCTATCGACGATTTTTTCGTCGGGATCCGTTTCCGAGATGGATGCAGGAACGCTGCACGTAAAGATTCAGGAGCACCTATCGTCAACTGCCAAGGCGCTGGAGGCAATGCACAGAGATGTGGCGGAAATCGGTGACCAGCGCCGGATGCAAGCGCGAGCTCGTCGTGCCGCCCGAGCCAAGCCCCCGAATTTTTGTCGTTGGTGATTTTGTGCTCGTTGCGTCGGTTGTAGCGGCCCCAAACAAGCTGTCGATCAAGTGGCAAAACGCGTCACGAAGGCCGTTAGTGACTGGAACTTTGAAGTCGAAGACTTGGTGGAGCCCCATGTGACGTCTACACACCACGTGTCTCGACTGCGCTTCTACGCTGAGGCAGCGCGGGAAGTCACTGAAGACCTACTGCAACACGATCTGCACGCACAAGGCGGCCACTGTGTCGAAGAATTCCGTGGGATTCGCCTTAACACCACTGCTAATCAGTGGCAGGTGGAGGTGAAATGGCTTGGCCTGGACGAGCTCGAGAATACGTGGGAATCCTATGTGTAGTGGGTCTAACTTGACTCACTACTTTAGCTTACACGTTGCGCAACGTGTATGAGGAAGCGTAAGTACTTAGTAATTACTTAGGTTAATTATATTTGAATACACAAATATAAGTGAAGTAAGAAAGGATTCCAAGTGACTTAGATTACGTAAAATGAGAACTGTATTGTTTGTAAATTGATATTCCTCCTAAATCTGCTAAAAACTGTTTATCATCTATGAAAGGGTTGACAGCGGCTGGCTGTCAGAGCCCCGCTAATATGCATGACTCTGATTGGTAGAAAGATGCTGCTTTCTACCAATAGGATCTTTGGGTAGGTGTGGACCACTCATTGTGGTGGTCCACTTCAATGTATCCATTGGTGTGTCTTACACTAAGGTGAGGAAGTATCCAAAACTTTTAACAGATAACCTATCTGTCAAATTCACAAGTGGCTGCAAGCCACTTGTGCGTGTAACCCCGTTACATCATCCCCCCTTAAGGTTAGACGCGCGGGGTCTCCGCACGTCAATCTTCTGAATTGACCATTCGTCAATTCTCCGCGTTTCGAGAAGAAACCCGCGCTCATTCAACGATGAGCGCGCCTCAGAAGAAGTCCGCAAAGTCGGTGGGGAGTCATCTCTCCATCGACGACTACTTCGAACGCCAGAAGGCGATGTACGGCGACGTCGTCGACTTCGATGACGACGATGAAGACATGGAGGGCGAAGAGGACTCGCCCTCAAAGCGCAAGGACTCAGTGTCGAGCGAATCGCTCGACCCTCACGCCAAGAACGTTCGTCCGCGTGAAGGGGGACAAATCGGACGCTTCGAGTTCGAAGCGTTCGCGTACTGAGAGCGATACCCCACTCGCTTCCGCTGGGGCTCTCAGTACTCCGTGCGCTGCAGCTGCAGTGCGTGATTCCAAAACTCAAGGCTCTCCGCGCGATCCATGGATGCCGTCCGCGTCCGAGATCGCGGACCGGTATGGGAACTCGGTACCTCCGAATGAGGTGCCGCTGTACGTATGCAGCGCCATCAAAGATGACGCTGTGGCTGCCGAGCTGCACTTTAATGCGGAAACGCATCAAAGGCGCGATTATTACATCGGACTCTTTCATGAGCTCCGATGGTTTCAAAGCAAGAAGACCTCTTCTCGCAGCAAAGTGCCCGAATGGCAGGCACTTTGTCAAAGCTGGAACGCCTTTGTTGAGAACTTCAACAAGAGGCCGAGTGCTTACCGTGATCGGATTAAGCAAGCGCGTGATCGCTTCGAGACGTACTCGAAGCGTGGAAAGTTGGAGCAACTTCATGTTGCTGCTGAGGAGGCAAATGTGCCGTGCGCTGTGCCCGAGGGCTTTCAGTGCACGAAGTGCTTCCCAGGCGCGGTCCGCTTGAGCGACCGCGACTTGAACGGGTACACGTCGTTCCGTGTGCCCGCGAGTCTCAAAGAGCTACGTGCTAAGTTCTTAGCACGTGAGGGTTCGGGCGCTGGCGATGATCGCAGCGCTCGTGTTACTTCCGCTGTGCCAGCGCGTACTGCTCCTCGTACGCCCTCACCATTTCCGGAACGTCCTCCAGCAAGACGTTCCGCGGCTCCCATGTATCTCGATGGGGAGGAAATCCGCTCCAACGAATACGAAAACGAGCCCCTTGAGGGTTCGTTTTCGGGATACTATGGTCAACAATCCGCTCAACAATCCAGCGGGTTGAGCCGCGGGCGTCACGGATCGGCGGTGGCGGGGTGGGAACACGCCCGGGTATGATCAGCCCCGGGCTGATCAGTATGCGCCTCTCCACGACCGGGTGACCGCCGTGGAGCGTCTGTAGGCGCTGAGTTCGCCGCCCTGAAACAGGAGCTGGCGAACCAGAAGGCCCAAGTCGCGGCGGTCTCGCAGACCGCCTCGAACATCCAGGTCGAGCTGGGGACCCAGATGAAGGGGTTGCTCCAGCGCGTCCGCGCGCTGGAGGAGAGGCTGCTCGTCGCCGAGGCCAAGTCCTCCGCTTCTGCCTTGGCTCCTGCCGAGGCTTCGGGTCAGCCGAGCTAAATGGCTCGTGCTGCAGGTATGGTTTCAGCCGTCTGACGTAAAAGGTCGGATGGAGGCGCATGCTAGACGGTATGTCTAGCGTGTGTTGCCGTGCCGTGCCAACACAGTGAACGGCCCGATGAAGCGCGGAGCAAGCTTGCTTGCTCCGAAATCCGAAACTGCATGACTAGGCAGGTTTTGTGTAGCTAACAAAACTAATGAACCAACTTTAAATTCATTTGTGTTGCCTCTGCCCGCATTGTCTGCGTTCAGCTTCTGTTGATCAACAGAAGCTGCTATTGTGTCTTGGACAAACCAAATCACGGCTTGTCTTTTGGTGATGAAACTGATTGCATCCGAGCTGAAGTCATTCAGCTCGCTCTCCGCTAGAGGCCCTGCCTCTGCGTGGTTCTTCGCGGTGTCTGCGCCCTGCGCAGACCCGTGGCCGTTGGTCTTGTTGTTGGAGGAGTCTGCGACTCATGCGTTTGGTTCGTTGTTGCAGCTGTGCAAGTGTCAGCGGTTTTCTGCGGCTGCTGTGTTGCAGTCGTAGATCCTCCCCCACTTAAAGTGGGAGCCATCACTCCGAGTAAACTCGGTAGGCGTGGATGCCGCATGGCATTCACGTAGAACGGTGTATGCCCGGTCGAGGCATGCACTGAGTTGTTGATGGCAAACTCTGCCATCGATAAGCACTCGCTCCAGTATTGGAACGAGTGAGCGTAGCTCTTCAAAATGTCGACGAGCACGCGGTTCACGCGCTCGGGTTTGCCGTCCGTCTGCGGATGGTTCGCAGTCGACATTGGAAGCTGGCTTCCAAGAAGTGTAAACACTTCGTGCCACAGGTTCGCTGTGAAGCGCGGGTCTCTGTCCGACACGATGTCGGTCGGCATGCCATGGTGTTTGAACACCATGTCGACGAGCAGACGGGCCGTCTGTTTCCCGGCCACCTCTGCCGGCACCGCAGCAAGATGTACCATCTTGTTGAAGCGGTCTACAAAGACCACAACACCGGTGTTCCCTCCGCTATCCGGGGCAAGACCAAAGATGAAGTCCAAAGACATGGACTTCCAACACTCCGACGGAGTCGGTAGTGATTGCAGTGGAGCCTGCGCGAATGGCGCAGGATTTACGCGTTGGCATACCTCGCAAACACGGATGTACTTGCGCACCCACTTATACTGGTGGTGCCAGTAGAAGTCGCGCGTGAGAAGGACGTAAGTCTTCTCACGTCCGAGATGTCCCGCAGTCGGGGCATCATGATACTCGTACATGATCCTGAGTCGCAGGTCATGGTCATTTGGCACGACAACGCGATCCGCGTTGTCATCGACTGCATTGTAAAGCAGTAGTCCGTCGTGCACACGAAAGCGGTGTGCACGCGCTCGAAGGTGCTTGGGCAGCTTCTGACGGGACTTGTCAGAAGGCGCTGTGCCATAGGCCAGCAAGAGCTTCGCGTCCGCGTCGTGCGCGTACGCGGCCTTCACATCGCCCAGCAGAGACGATGTGGGTTTGCTCGATCACCTGGCGTCAATGGCATTGACGTCAGCAGCTTCTGCGTAGTCCGGCCGACGTGATAACGCGTCGGCCACCACATTCAATCTTCCGGGTTTGTATTCGACCCGGAAGGTATACTCCGCAAAGAAAGAGAGCCATCTCGCCATTCTTTGTGATATGTGGCGACTTCACTGCGGTGCGCAGTGATGCATGGTCGGTGTAGACCACAAATGGTCTACTCCCAAGCAAATACACTCGGAACTTTGCGAGTGCATACTTCATGGCAAGGAGTTCCTTGTCATGTACCGGATAGTTACGCTCAGCTGGCTTCAGCTGACGCGATTGGTAGTAGATGACACGGCCACGGCCCTCGTGATCGTGCTGCATTAACGCGAATCCGATCGCGAAATCGGATGCGTCACACACTACGTGAAATGGACGATCTTGGTCAGCCACTGCCAAGATCGGCGCCTCAGTCAAGCCCCGCTTGACTGCATCCAATGTCTTTGGCACTCGGTTGTCCAATTCCACACAGCTTCTTTCTTAAGAAGTTGTGACAGCGGGCGGATCTTGCCCGCGGAATCCTCCACGTACTTGCACAAGTATGGCTGGCCAAGGAACTGTCTCAGTTCCTTGACACTTGAAGGCGTTGGCCATTCATTGATCACTCTGACCTTTTCCGGGTCAGGGCGAACACCATTCTTCCCTACGAGACACCCGAGGACGGGTATCTCGCTCGCTCCGAAGATACACTTCTTCAGGTTCGCGTAGAGCTTATGCTTTCGCATAGGCTCAAGTAACTTCCGGAGATGCACCCTGTGCATCTCAATGTCGGTCTTCCCGTCTACAGCCCGGCTGTGGATGAACACATCATCGAAGTAGCTCGGTGCGAAGTCGCGCACCGAGCGCAACAAGTGCGTCACGCACCTGTTGAAGGTCGCAGGGACGCTCTTAAGCCCCTGTGGCATCACTAGCCATTCCCAGAGCATGCCGCTTGGCGTGCTCACCGCCGTGAGAGGTATATCCCTCTGGCCCAATGTACTCGCTGGTGGGACAACCTAGGGGTATTTGTGCTCGCTGCGGGGGGCAGCACTACGCAGGATCGTATTGTGCGCCGCGATCCAGTTACTGGCGAACAGCTGAATTGACGCGTCCAAGGTTCGTTAAGGACTTCCAGGCTTTCGTGGGTGGAGTTGATGTCCATGACCAACTCCGCTTACAGAGGCAAGTTTCCTTAACGTGTGTCTACAACTTCGCACTAAACGACTACCATGCATTATACAACAGGTACTCGCTTCAGCCGGCCAGACGCTACAAAATGTTGTACAAGTCGTAGTTTCTCGGCCTAATCGACGTGGCAATTAGCAACGCCTTCATCATCTACAACGTGCGACGCATCATCGATGGCAAGAGTAAAGTATCGCACGTCAGCTTCCTAAAGCAGCTGCACCTGGAGCTCTGTCAGCTCCAATCTAGCGGCTGGGACCAACTGCTGCCTCATCACGGCCTCCAGTCTACCCCGATGAAGGCCAACAGAGCGGCAACCACCCATGTGCCTGTCCAGACTGACGAGTGGAGGAAGGGTAACGGCGAGGAAACGCGGAAGCGCAGCCAGCGGGCGTGCAAATGTTGTTCAGTGTTGAAGCGAGCGGACCAAGCGCGTGGAGTGGAGACGAAGTTTTACTGTGTGGCATGAAAGCTGAATACTTCCTCGAAGCCCGCGCTGGCATCGCGCGTGTTTCTGGGTAACAAGGTGAAGAATACGAGCAAAGGAGTGGCGACTTCGTACTTTGAGATATGGTGCAAGCACTGGAGGACGGAACACTGATCCTCAAGCGCCGCGCAAGCGCAAATTCCGCGCCCGGAAACCCGCTCATGTCGCTGTTGACGAGGAGAGTGGTGGGTGCAATTCGGGTGGCCAGTCGAGCGGCCATTCGGCAAGTGTCGTTCTCCCGCCGCGGCGTCAGCGTGCACCCGCCATTGATGACTCAGACACGGCCTACACAGGTATAATTGACTTGAATTGAATATACTGAATTAGCTTGCGGTGCTTGCAGATCGCCATGTGCTATTACTTCAATAAATCTTTTCACTGGCTACTCATCGACTGCTCCGACTTTGGCTGGAGAGTGCACATTTTCTATCGCCAATAGACACGATGTACGTGGTATCATGTATGGACGAGACACAATTGTAGCTGAAATACACGGTAAGGTAGCTGAGGGAGAGGTAGGGGTCGGGTGCCGTCCCAACTGTGAAAAGGACACGTTACCAAACAAGCCATTCTTCGCCCGGAACAGCTCTGGCTTTTGCGGTGAGCGTGCGAAAAGAAGCATATGATACCGCCAAGCGCTAGTATTAGATCGCTGTCACTTAAACCGGGAGGGTTGTTCGTTTGAGCTGTGAATCCGATGGTTGTTCATAGAGTTGGGTGATATGTATAAAACGCAAGAACGCTATGGCCACCAAGTCGAAGCCCCAGGCAACCTAAGCTATGCTTGCACGATAACATAGGATACAAGGAAGAATGAGAAACTGGATACGCATGCATATACTGTTATCGTTGAGCTCGTCATCATCGTTGGTGCTCTGTCGCGAGTCAAACGCATGTACTTTATCAGCCATTGTTGAGTCGGTGATAGATATATAGCTAGGTCGTCTGCGATTTGGCAGGGAACACCTGTGTTGTGAGGTGCAGGTTGCCGTGACATGGTCGATCTCGAGCCATAAGCATTGTGATGAATTCTGTAACCCCTTCAATCTATTCATTTCCATTGGCACGTCATCGAGATCATATTTCGATCAAGGAGAAGGTTGAGGCCAACCTGCTACAATTCTCGTCAAGTATTGAGTTGCACTTATGTATTAATACGAAAATATAAGCTGTGAACATCTACCCCTGAGGTGGCATTCTGATTCCAGTGAGAAACAAACCTTCTCGTTCATTGTTCTAGTTGCTCCAGAGTTGGTTATTATACGCGATAGTTGGAATCTCGTACTTGGCAAGGTTCCAGTTTGTTAAGTAGTTGCCGATACCTACGGAGCGCCGCGCCCCTCCTCGAACATGTGTTAGTTTTGTTGCTTGTGGGGAGAGGGCAAATGCAGAAGTGAGATTTAACGTTAAGCCTAAATCGACGTTACTGTCCTCCTCTCCCTATTGTTCCCCTTGTGCTCCTTGATGCCTCTCATCATATTGTTTACCGGAAGCTGGATTCGACTTGATCTCATTATGGTATACACTACCGAGGACTCAGTGCCAGTTTTCAGTCTACCCAATCACATCACGGCTAGGCACGTGCGTCAACTCGTTCACCGTGAAGTCATCTCCGGGTGAGTCTTCGCCGTATCCGTCCTGTCTACACTAGCGGTGCACAATACCATCAGTCCTGTCTACACTCGCGATCCACAATACCTACACTCCCACTTGCCGCTAGTGCTGAGCAGTCTTGGCGATGACTCCACTCGTGTCGAGCAGGTACTACAGACGCTTTGTTCCCACAGCCTTCGTTAACAATCGGCGAGTTGATCCTTCGTCGGCACGTAGTCGACCGCGATGATGCCCCGCGCCACATTCTCACGGATGAAATGATACTTGATGTCAACATGCTTGATGTCAACATGCTTGGTCCGAGCGGTGTAGTCTGCGTTGTTCGCCTGCGTGATGGCACACTGGTTATCCCCTCACACTCGCGTAACCCGCACTTGCTCGTGTCCCAGGTTCTTCAACATGGCTCGGGCCCTTAGCACCTCCTGGGTACACAGTCCGAGTGCCATGTACTCGGCCTCCGCCGAGCTTAGAGCCACTGTGTGCTGGTACGTCGACTTGAAGACCACCGGTGCCCCGCTGATCATCACCATCGTTCCGGACACCGCACGGCGGTCATCCAGATTACTGCCCCAGTCCGCGTCCGTGTACGCCTCCACCACGACCTTCTCCCCGTTGCCATTGTAGACGATGCCGAGGTCTCGGGTGCTCTTCAGGTACCGGAGCACTCGGACGGCAGCCTTCCAATACTGCTGCCCCGGATTCTCCAAGAACCTTGACAACTGCATGACTACGTAGGCCACATCCGGGCGAGTGCACGTCGTGATGTACAACAGGCATCCACTGAGAGCTCAGTGTGGCTTTGCCTGCATTGTCATACGTTCGGCGTGAGTCGTCGGTGACTGAGTCTTCGTCAGCTTCAGGCCGGACTCGCACGGGTTCACCACCATCTCGGCGTCCTGCTGGTTGAACCTCTTCACCACGTCATCAATGCAACGCGTCTGCTTGATCATGAGCGTCTTGGTCGAGTAGTCGTGGTTGATCTCCATACCAGGAATGGACTTGGCCTCGGCCAACTCCTTCATCTTGAACGAGTTCTTGAGCGCCACCTTGACCTCTGGATCTCGGCAGTCGTCTTGGCCGCAATGATCATGTCGTCCACGTACAGGCAGATGTACACGTACTTGCCCTCCTTGTCCTTAACGTAGACGCACTGGTCGGCACCGGAACTCCGAAATCCGATGTTCGTGAAGACTCGGTGGATAGTCTTGTACCAAGCATTCGCTGCTGGCTTCAGACCGTAGATCGCCTTCTCGAGTCTGCATATCATCTTCCTCACGTTCGCGACGCCGTCCATGTACACGCGCTCCGTGAGTCCGCTGTTTAGGAACGCAGTGTCCGCATCCAACTGCTCGGCCGCGTACGCCTTCGCCGCCACCACCACCACCGACCATACAACTCGGATTGAGTTCAGGTTGGCAACGGGCGAGTAAGTCTCGAAGAAGTCTACGCAAAACTTCTGTTTAAACCCTTTCACCACCAGGCGAGCCTTGTACCTGATTACTTGGTCGTGTTCGTTGCGCTTCTTTGCGATCACCCACCGACATCCAATCGGCCGAGCATTCGCTGTCCGTTGAACCATCGTCCAGGACCCATTGTCAGGGTGTGCTTTTAGCTCCGCGTTCATCGCCTTGATCCACTCCGAGGGCTCGTTGCTACGCATCGCCAGTTGATACGTGGTTGATTGCGTCGACCGCATCACCGACATCTGCAGCGTACGCCAACACAGCTTCTCCAAGTAGGTTAGCCTCGTCAAACCTTGGTCGCTTAGGCGATGGAGGCCAGAAGTGATCGTCGTTGTCCGAGTCTTCGTTGCTGTGGATCTTCGACTCTTCGGCGTCTGCTAATCCGGCTCCAAGAATCGCAGACTCACGTACACGTCGGATTCGTTCCGGTTCTAGGTGGAACACTCCGCGTACTCGAACAAGTCGTCACGGTGTGGCGTCATATGCGCCGTCGCACCGCTGTCGATCAGCCACCCTGCCGACCGATCCTCCCCAACAGCGAAGACTGAGTCTTCGTTGGTGCCACCGTTGGCTTGTCTCGGACAGTCTTCATGTGACCGAATTTGTCGCAGTTGAAGCACTTGCCCTTGAACCTGCCGAGCTTCCGTCCGCCACTGCTCTTGCGGTCGAG